>NW_006922203.1:219480-221403 GCF_000298275.1 Orycteropus afer afer
CAAATCTATTCTTTAGATGGTCTTTAAAATCAGGAGAGATATCACCAAGGTCATATTTTGGCTCTCATGGACTTCTTTTATTGTCTTCAGATTCAACTTGAACTTGCATATGAGCAGTTGATGGTCTGTTGAACAATCAGCTGTTGGCCTTGTTTAGGCTGAAGTTATTGAGTTTCTCCATCACTTCTTTCCACAGATGTAATCACTCTCATTCCTCTGTACTCCATCTGGTGAAGCTCATGTGTATAGCTGCCATATATGTTGTTGAAAAAAGACATTTGGAATGAATAAGTCATTCATCTTTCAAAATTCTATCATGCAATCTCTAGCATTATTTCTATCACCAAGGCCATATTTTCCAACTACCAGTGATTCTTTTTCATTTCCAATTTTTGTGTTCTAATCACTAGTGATGATCAATATATCTTGATTGCATGTTTGGTCCATCTTAGACTAGAGATGTTAGTAAAAATCTTTAGTCTACTCATCTTTGACTTTGGTGGTTGGTGCATAAATTTGAATAATAGAAGTATTAACTGGTCTTCCTTGTAGGCATTTTGATACTATTATTTTACTGACAGCATTGTACTTCAGGATAGACCTTGAATCATTCTTTGTGATGATGAATGCCACACCATTCCTCTACAATTTGTCATTCCTAGCATAGTAGATCATAGGTTGTCTGATTCAAAATGTCCCAAACCAGTCCATTTCAGCTCACTGAAGCCTAGGATGTCAATCTTTATGTGTTCCATTTCATTTTTGACAATTTTAAATTTTCCTAGATTTCTCTATTTATATAAAAATGAAAATTAGCATAGCAATAAGAACATTAAATATCTTGTCATGCAAATGACTTTCTGCTCAACTAATAATCTTAGTATTTCAAATACCTAAGCAACATTCAACTCTGACAAAAAAATCTCTCTGATAAACTGAACAAAGAAAGCATTATTTACTTTCTCTACATGGTTGGTAATTTCTGAGTGCTGACAAGTCAATTTTGACTCAAAATGACCTTATATGATAAAGTAGAACTGTCCTCACAGGCAGGATTTTCCAAGCTATAAATCTTTATGGGAGAAGATCAAATCCTTTCTCCTGTGAAGCCAGTGGTGTTTTTGAACTGCAAACTTCTCACTTAGCAACCTAAATTTTAACTATTGTGCCACAAAGGTACTTACAATTCCTACCTTTTTACCCTTTCCTATGATTTCCTCCCTATTAACTTTAATATTCTCTATTGGATTTTCTTTCATTGCTCATTGCAGGTACATTCAACACCATATCTCTGAAATAATCTATGTAAGTTAAGTATTATTTTCTTGTCATAAGGGCTATTTCATTTGGCTCTGGTTATGAGTTAGTCATAATTGAAGCCTAAATGGAATAGTAAGTGATATTGTTGACATATATAATGAAAAAAATATCATGAAATTTTCTACAGGGAGACATGGATAAGAGACATTTTATGCCAAAGAAAAGAGGAGAAATGGAGCTTTGAGAATGTTTTCTGTTATTTGAACTGCTAGGGAATATATTTTTGTCTCATTTATGTGATTCCAAATGACTGCTTTCAGCAGCCTGTAGATTTTAGATAAATTTTTTATCAGAGTCATGCTGATACTCATAATGCATTCTCCCTATCCCAGCTTAACTCTGCTCTTCTTCTGACCTTTTGCTTTTGTATTACATTTCTTTGCATTCTGTTTGATGGTTGTTATATATAATCTTATTGCCACTTAATATTGAGTTTATTGACCAAGGTAGTAAGATTTCCTTGATTGTGTTTTTATGCACATGTTTAACTTGTTTCCACCAGGGCTTCAAATTGGACTTTTCTCGCTCAAACTCCTGCTCAGAATCTACATTTTAACAAGATTCCTAGGCAATTATCATTGATCTCCTGGTGATTTTTTTTTT
>NW_006922203.1:221829-225030 GCF_000298275.1 Orycteropus afer afer
CACATTGTTCTCCCACTCTATCCAGGATCTCCTACACAGACACTCTGAGTGGTTGACAGTGGTAGCTGGGCACCATCTAGTTCTTCTAGTCTCATAATTGTATCAGCTGAGGATCACATGGTTTACCAGTTGCTTGGACTAATTTTTCCATACATCTTTGGTTTTCTTCATTCATCTTTGCTCTAGATTAGGAGAGACCCATCATTTCATCAGATGGATGCTTGTAAGCTTTTAAGATCCCAGTAGCTACTCAGCAAAGTAGGATTTGAAGCAATGTTTTTGTGTAGTATGTTATACCAATTGAGCTTGATGTCCCCTGTGACCATGGTCTCAAGGCCACTATTACTACTTCCTCCTTCTGGGTAGCTGTCTATGGCCAAGAAGTGACTACAACCTTGTCCCTTGTCAGCTCTACTTCATACCTGGAAGTTCTTATTGAACATACAAATACACTTGTGGAAACATTGTCTGCCAACCCTATAAATAGTCTTGGGCACACTCCACCTTGCATAGACATACCTAATGGTTCATCCTGTCCTCTCATCTATCCACCTGCATATTCATGTTTGCCTTCACTAACAATGCAGTACTGTATGTGCAAAAGGGATCATCTTTGTTGTCTGTACTTCCCATGGACCTCTCTATGTCTTCCTCTTCCTCAATGTCACCACTGTTGATTTTTATGTATTCTGTTAAAGTGTAAATGCAAATTCAGTATATCTGAGGTGGAAATACAAATCTTCAGCAGAAGGCAGGACCTAAATGAATTGGTTCAAAGCTCTAGTTTGCACCAACCAAGTGTTTTTTTTACAGGATATGCCAGTGTTTGATATACTAAGAAAATGACAAGCTCACATTTGAAAATGCCATCTATTCCCTCTTCATTCATTTTGTATGTTGTATTGTTAGGTATTGTTGAGTAAGTTCTCATAGAGACACTATGGATAACAGAATGAAACACCTCCTAGTCCTGTGCCATCTTCAAAATCATTGTTATGTTTGAGCCCCTTGTTGCAGCCATTGTATCAATCCATCTTGTGGAGGGTCTCCCTTTTTTTCTGACCCTTTACTTTCTCAAGCATGATGTCCTTCTCCAGCAACAGGTCTTTTCTTTTCTGGATAACATCCAAAATACATGAGACAAAGTCATCAGACTGGCTTTGAAGGAGCATTCTGGTTGTACTTCTTCTGGAACAGACTTCTTTACTCTTCTGGAAGTCCATAAGACATTTGGTATTATTTGCCAACACCATAAGTCAAAGACATCATTTTTCCAGTCTTCCAGATTCACTGTCCTGTTTTTGTGTGTATATAAGGTGATTGAAAATATCATGGATTGAGTCTGCCTTACCTTACTCATCAAGATGCCATCTCTGCTTTTTAATACTTTAAAGAGATCTTTTGCAGCAGATTTGTCCAATGCAATATGTCATTTTATTTTTTGACTACTATTTCCATGGACATTGATTGTGGTTCCAAGTAAAATGAAATTCTGTGTCTACCATGGAGTATTTTTGTATGTTTAGTCAACAGTTTTGTCATATATCAAGCAATGACAATGATGGTAGTGCCTATTAACTTTTTCTTTTACTTTGGCAAAAGACATTCATGATCAATATTTTAAACTCTTTGTACATTAGGTTGTCATTGTTTTTCTTTATTTCTAAAAGTACTGGTTAGGTGAGGAAAACAGTTGTTAATGTAATTTTAACTTATGGAACATATAGAAATAGAGACCAGTACAAAAAATACACACACACACATATTATAAGGAGCTCTAGTGGCATAGTGTGTTTCTTTGCTGTTCATAAAGATTTCCCTGGCCAATTCTTTGAGAAGTGGATGGCTTCCTCCTTCTTCCTAGTCTGTCTCAATTTTTAAGCTGGGCTGATACTTGTGCACCATGTGCTTCCTGCTGGGTTTGAAACACCAGTGGCTCAGCCTCAAATCTCACATCAACACATCACCATGGTAGGACAAACTGACAGACAAGTTTGTATCCCTGTTGGAAACCTATTCTACCACCCTTACTTGGGTCCCTGAGACTGACTCTTCCTCTCTCCAGATTCCTAGGTCTTTTAACACCCTTTCTCCTGCTCTCCTGCCCTGCTGCTTTAGCCATGCCTGATTTCCCTCTCCTCACCTGGATCCCTGCAGGTAACTGCTCCTCTGTCCAAGTTCCTAGCTTTTAATCCCCTTTTTCTTACTCTCCTGTACTGCTGCTTTGGGCATGCTTGAGTTCCTCTCCTCACCTGGATCCCTTCAGCTTACTGCTCCTCTGTCCAGGTTCCTGGCTTTTAATCCTCTTTCTCCCACTCTCCCACACTGCTGCTTTGGGCATGCCTGATTTCCCTCTCTTCACCTGGATCCCTGAGGCTGACTGCTTCTCTATCAGGGTTCCTGACTTTTAATTTTCTTTCTCCCACTCTCCTGCCCTGCTGCTTTGGGCATGCCTGAGTTCCCTCTCCTCACCTGGATTCCTGTGGCTGACTGCTCCTCTGTCAGGGTTGACAAAAGAGGGGGAGGTCTTCAATGAGATGGATTGACACAATGACTGCAATGATGGGCTCAAGCATAGCAAGGTTTGTGGAGCTGGCACGGGATCAGACAGTGTTTCGTTCTGCTGTGTGTGGGGTTGCTATGAGTCAGAAACAACTCAATGGCACCTAACAACAACAGGGGCATAGTGGATAGTGGATAAGGCATTTGGCTGCTCACCAGGTCATTAGTTCAAACCCACCAGGATCTTCATGGAAAGAAGATAGGGTGATCTACTTCCTTAAAGATTTACAGCCTTGGAGATCCATTATGTGTCAGGACTGACTCAATGGCAGTGAGTCTGTTTTTTGTATAAACATGTACACACACACACATACCGTTTAAAATATATATGAGTATATAAATATAAATTAATATATAATATCTATTATATGTAGAGGAAGCTCTGGTGGTGTAATGCCTAAGGCATTTGACTGCTGAACAAAAGGCTGGTGGTGGCTCAAACCCTCCAACCACTCCTCAGAAGGAACATTGGACAATCTACTTCAGTAGAGATTCTGCCTCGTAAACCAAAGGAAGAGTTGCTATGAGTTGGAAACAACTTGACAGCAGGGCCACCCTCGGTGGACAGGATTCAGTGGAGTTTCCACACTAAGATTCAGAAGAAGAAAGAGGCCAATCACTTCTCAAAGAATTGGCCAG
>NW_006922203.1:225130-238376 GCF_000298275.1 Orycteropus afer afer
ATTATGTGTGTTATTTTACCTATATATAGAATAGACAGATATATGTATATGTATATGTATATGTATATCAAGGAGCTCTAGTAGCATAGTGCCTAAGGTACTTGACTGCTAGCCAGAAGACTGGTGGTTCAAACTCACCAGATAGTCCTTGGAAGGAAGGCTGGGCAATCTACTTCCATAGTGGTACCACCTCGGAAACCCAAGGAGGGGTCACTATGAGTCTCATCTGATTTGACGGCACATAATAGCAACAACAACAGCATATGTATATTTCTATCTATCTATCTATCTTTCTATATTACTGTGGTGGTTTGTGTGTTGTGGCTATGAGGCTGGAGTCTACATTACTGAAATTTCAAATACAAGCAGGGCCACCCTCGGTGGACAGGATTCAGTGGAGTTTCCACACTAAGATTCAGAAGAAGAAAGAGGCCAATCACTTCTCAAAGAATTGGCCAGTGAAAACCTTATGAATAACAGTGAAACACCATCTCATATATTACTGGAAAAATCTTATAAATTGTCCTGAAACATTGATATAGTACTGGAAGATGAGACCCTCAGTTCAGAAGGTACTCAAAATATGACTGGGGAAGAGCAGCCTCCTCAAACGGACTTAACATCAATGACATGGATGGAGTAAAGCTTATAAGACCCCCATTTGCTGATGGGGCACAACTCAAATGGGAAGAAACCGCTGCAAACATCAATTAATAATAGGAATGTGGAATGTACAAACTATGAATGTAGGAAAACTGGAAGTTGTCAAAATTGAAATGGAACACATAAAGATTGATATCCTGGTCATTAGTGAGTAAAAATGGACTGTTTATAGCCATTTAAAATCGTAATCATATGATCTACTATGTCAGCAATGACAAATCGAAGATGAATGGCATTGCATTCATCATCATAAAGAACGTTTCAAGATCTATCCTGTAGTAAGTATAACGTTGTCAGTGACAGAATAATATCCTTACATGTCCAAAGAAGACCAGTTAATAATACTATTATTCAAATTAATACACCAAACTCTAAAGCCAAAGATGAAGAAATTGAAGATTTTTACCAACTATTGCAGTCTGAAATTGACCAAACACGCAATCCAGATATATCGATTACTATTGGTGATTGGAATGTGAAAGATGGAAACAAAAAAGAATCACCATTAGTTGAAAAATATGGCCTTGGTGATAGAAATGACACTGGAGATCACATGATAGAATTTTGTAAGACCAATAACTTATTCATTGCAAATACCTTTCTTCAATAACATAAATAGTGGCTATACACATGGACCTTGCCAGATGGAATACACAGGAATCACATCAACTGCAGCTGTGAAAAGAGGTGAATGAGAAGCTGAACGAACATCTTTGGCCAAAACAAGGCCAGGAGGTAACTGGGGAACAGACCATCAATTGCTCATATGCAAGTTGAAATTGAAGCTGAAGAAATTAAAACAAATCCATGAATGCCAAAATATGGTCTTGAATGTATCCCAGCTGAATTTAGAGACCATCTGAAGAATAGATTCAATGCATTGAACAGGAATGACCAAAAATCAGAGGAATTGTGGGATGATATCCAGATTATTATCCATGAAGAAAGCAAAAGAGACGGAAAGGAAGAAAAGATCAAAATGATTGTCAGAAGAGACTCTGAAACTTGCCCTTGAGTGGAGAGTAGCTAAAGCAAATGGAAGAAATGACAAGATAAAGGAGCTAAACAGAAGTTTTCCAAAGCAGCTTGAGAAGATAAAGTCAATTATAATGAAATGTGCAAAGACCTGGAGTTAGAAAACCAAAAGGGAAGAGCAATCTCTGTGTTCTCAAGCTGAAAGAACAGAAGGAAAATTCAAGCCCCAAGTTACAATATTGCAAGATTCTATGGACGAAGTATTGAATGATGCAGGAAGCATCAAAATAAGATGAAAACAATATGCAGTGTCATTACACACAAAAAAATTGGTCAATGTTCATCTATTTCAGAAGGTGGGATTTGATCAATAACCAATGGTCCTGAAGGAAGAAGTCAAAGATGCACAGAAGGTATTGGTGAAAAACTAGTTTCCAGGAACTGACGGAATACTCTTTGAGATGTTTCAACAAGTGTATGCCACACTGGGGCACTCATTTGGCTATGCCAAGAGATTTGGAAGACAGCTACCTGGCCAACTGACTGGAATGGATCCATATTTGTACCCATTCCAAAGAAATGTGATCTAAAACAATGTGGAAATTATTGAACAATGTCATTAATATCACATGTAAATAAAATTTTGATGAAGATAATTTAAAAATGGTTGCAGCTGTATATTGAGAGGGAACTTCTAGAAATGTATGCTGGATTCAGAAGAGAATGTGGAATGAGAGATATCGTTGCTGATGTCAGATTGATCTTGACTGAAACCAAATACAAGAAAGATGCTTACTTGTGTGTTACTGACTATGCAAATGCATTTGAGTGTGTGGACCACAACAAATTAGGAGAAAAATGGGAATTCCAGAACACTTAGTTGTGCTCGAGGAACCTGCATGTATAATAGGAGGCTTTCATTCTAATAGAAAAGCGGATTCTGCTTGGTTTAAAATCAGGAAGGGTATATGTCAGTGTTGTATACTTTCACCATATTTAATGACTCTGTATGATTGAATATGAAATAATCTGAGAAGCTTGACTGTATGAAGAAGAATTCAGCATCAGGTTTGGAGGAAGACTCATTAACAACATGTGATATGGAGTCGACACAACTTTGCTTGCTAAAAGTGAAGATGACTTGAAGTACTTAATGATGAACATTAAAGATTACAATTTGCAGTATGGATTGCAACTCAACATAATGAAAACAAAAATCCACACAAATGGACCAATAGCAAGCATCACAATAAATGAAGAAAAGATTGAAGTTGTGAAAGATTTCATATTACTTGGTTCCACAATCAACACCAACGGAAGCAGCGATCAAAAATCAGAGGATGTATTGCACTGGGCAAAACTTCTGCAAAAGACATCTTTAAAGTACTGAAGAGCAAAGATTTCTCTTTGAAGACTAAGGTGTGCCTTAACCAAGCCATGATATTTTACATCGCCTCATACACAAGTGAAAGCTGGACAATGAATAAGAACCCCGCCCCCCCCCAAAAAAAAAAGTTGATGCTTTTGATTTATGATATTGGCAAAGAATACTGAAAATATCATGGACTTCTGGAGGATTGAACAAATCTGTCCTGGAAGAATGTAGCCAGAATTGTCCTCAGAAGCAAGAAGGCCAGACTTCATCTCAACTTCTTTGGTCATGTTCTCAAGAGACCAGTCCCTGGAGAAGGATATCATTCTTGGTAAAATGGAAGGTCAGCAAAAAAGGGAAGATCCTCAAAAGGATGGATTGAGAGTGGCTATAACAATGGGCTCACACATAACACCAATTGTGAGGATGCTGCTGGACTAGGAAGTGTTTTGTTCTTTTGTACACAGGGTCACTAGGACTGGAACAAACTCGATGGCATCCAACAACTACTATTGTGCCCTTCTAATGGGGAATTAGCAGAACCTGTCTTTTACAAGATGAAGGTGTAATAATGTGTCCTAAAGCTCTTCTAAGAGTAATCATCATAACAGTCACTATCTTTTTAGATTAAATGATGTGACAAAGAGATTGAGATGCCCTATACTTACTAGGAACTGTTTGGAATTCTTGAACTTAAGAGAGGTGAAACCACCTCCTCTATTCCTTCTGAAGACAGGCCAGCATAAAATAAATTCTAAAGTCAGCAAGATAATAGACAAAAACCGACATTTTCTACTTCCTCTCCATTTAATTTAATTTTCTTCAATAAATATGATTAAAACATTATTAATTATAACTTAACTTTTAGAACTATGTCATAGTTTTCATATAACTATAGTCATTAGTGTCATTGTACAAGCAACTACTATTTATTTTTTCCTGCTTTGGGATTAAAAATTAAGTTCATTTCATAAATGTTTAGACTTTATTTCTTTTATATTTTCACCTAACTAAATTAGGTGAAAATTATCTTGCCTTCTTCTATACGGTCATGTACTGTCTTCATAAATAATTGCTGATAGGATTACATAATTTAAAAAGAAACTAATGCTTTTTAAAAAAGAAAGAAAGGGAAAAGTAAAAATAGAGCTTCTGTTGAAGGTATGTAATTCCACTCCCTGTAGGGAAAGGCATACCTGAACCATAATGCCATATTCATGTTAGATTGTGGTATGTGTTCTCACAGTTTTCATTAGTGCACACACCCTAGGAAGAATTCTATCCTCTACTGCCTTCTTCAAGTTCCTGGACGTGGTCCATTAGGACTGACTCCCTGAAAGCCTCTATCACCCTCTGCATTGTTTGGGCCATTTTTAAGAAGGGAGTGCATATTCTGGTTGTAATTTTTTTTTTCTTAATTTCCATTTCCTGTTTTTTTTTTTTTTTTTAATCTAATGATATGAGTTACTTATCCTTTTAAAGAAGAATAACAATCTTTCTTTGAAAGGAAATTTTATATGTATTTATCCATACATGTTTAGATTCTGCTACTTGCCATTTTTAACATGTTACAATTGCACCTTTCTTAATTTCAAAAAATGTGTACTTTTGAGATTGTGTAGGTAAGAATTTGGACTAATAATTTTCTTTAGCACCTGGATATTTTGAATCTATATGAAGACCAATCACCCAAATATTAATTTAAATTATGGTCATGTCAGTTATCTTGATGCCACAAGAATTAATGAAATTTAATTGTTGTGTTGATGAAGAATATTGAATGTACCATGGACTGCTGGAAGAAAGAGCAAATCTGTATTGGAGGAAATACAGCCAGAAAGCTCATTAAAAGCAAGAATGGCAAGACATTGTCTCTCATACTTTGATCGTGTTGTCAGAAGAAATCAATCCCTGGAGAAGGATATCATGGTTGGTTGGTAAAGTAGAAGCTCAGTAAAAAATTGGAAGACCCTCAAAAAGATGCATTGACACAGTGGCTGTGACAGTGAGCTCAGCATTGCAACAATTGTGAGGAAGGCCCGGGACTAGGCTATATTTTGTTTTGTTGTTCATAGGATCTCTGTGAATCAGAACTGATTCAACCACACCTAACAACAACAACATATTAGTTATGGGGCCAAATAATTGAAACTAACCTCAACTTTCTGGGAAAAATATTTATCTTAAAGAAGCCATTTCTAGAAAATAAGAACATAACATACGTTATAATTTAGTACAATACCAATCACATTCTTCTGGGAAAATATGATGCAAGTTTTTTGTAATCAAGAATTTACAAAGCAATATTTTTATATCTCCCACATGAAAGTTCTTCACAACATATGTAAATGAATGATGATCCCTACAAAATTTTGTGGTGAAGTCAGAAAGTTTAAAATGATTGAAAGATATTTATATGTATTATAGAAAAGAAATTTTGAATTTTTTTTTTAACTTTTTATTGTGATTTGGGTGAAATTTTACAAAGAAAATTTATTTTACCTTCAACAATCTCTACACATTATTTTTGTAGCACTGGTTACATTCCCTTCAATGTAAGAACACTCGTCCCACTTCCTCCCTGTGCTTATCTTTTCCCTGTGTCCTTCTTGCCTATACATTATTTCCCCTTGCTTTTTTCCCTGTGCAAATGCTGCCCTTCTAATATCCCATAGCTGATTGTTGTAAGTTCGTCTCCCTGGTGTAGGTGTTCAACTCATAGGTGTGTGTATTATTTGGCTGAGTTAAACCATGTGAGTGAGTTCAATTCCAGGCCCAAATTCAATTTGGGGTCATAGTCTCAGAAGTTTCACAAGTCTCTATCAGAACAGCAAGCCTAGAACTTTTTTTATGATTTTGAGTTTTCTTCCATGTTTTTCTTCCACTCTATCCAGGATCTCTAATTTTTATCCCTTTTAAGTGGTTGACCTTAGTAGCTGTGCACCTGCTCATTCTTTGAGCCTCAGGTTCATGTATGCTAAGGTTCTCATGGTCCCTTAGTCCTTTGGACAATTTGCATATGTCTCTGATTTTGCTCACTCTTCTTTGCTCCAGATGAGTAGAGACTAATTGTTACATCTTAGATGGCCACATGCAAGCTTTTAAGACCCTAGTCTCTACTCACTGAATTAAGACAGAGAACAATATTTTTGCATACTATGTTGTATGAAAGAACTAAAGAAAACACTCAAGCCTTGAGTTGCAATATTGAAAGATTCTATGGGAAAAGTATTGAATAATTCAGGAAGCATTAAAAGAAGATGGAAGTAATACACAGAGTCACTATACCAAAAATAACTGGTCGATGTTCATCTATTCTAGGAGGTGGCATATGATCAACAATCAATTGTACTTAAGGAAGAAGTCCAAAGTTCACTTAAGGAATTAGTGAAAAACAAGGTTCCAGGAATTGATAGAATATCCGCTGAGATGTTTCAACAGATGGATTCTGCACTGGAGACACTTGATCATCTATGCCAAGAAATTTTGAAGACAGTTACCTGACCAACTGACTGGAAGAGGTCCATATTTGTACCCATTCCAAAGAAAGGTGATCCCACAGAATGTGGAAATTATCATACAATATCATTAATATCACTAAACCAAACAAACCAAATTCACTACCATTAAGTCAATTCTGACTCACAGTGACCCCCTTTGGGTTTCCAAAGTGGTAAATCTTTATGCAAATAGGTTGCTGTGTTAGGCTGGGTTCTCTAGAGAAGCAAATCCAGTAAAACTTATATATGTATGTATGTATGTATGTATGTGTGCATATATATATATATGTTGTATGAAAGAACTTATATAAGTATATATACTTATATATGTATATATATATATATATATATATAGAGAGAGAGAGAGAGAGAGAGAGAGAAAGAAATTTATCTTAGTAAAATGACTCACACATTTATAGAACCTGGCAAGTCCCAAGCTCTTGGATCAAATGTCAAGCTGGAGGCTTTTCCCAACTCATGCAGCTGTAGGGACTGATGAGATCAAGTTGGCAGGCAGCATACCAGCTGTTGACTCCAACGAATGATGAATCCAACATCACCAAGCTGAATGGTGGATTGTTCGCTCACAAGCAAGTTGTAGGCAACACAACAGGATCCCGATCCACAGAAGAGTGTCTCATTTTCCTAGGATGTCTATAAATATATTGGAAGCAGGACACACCCCTAGGGAAATTCCCTTCTAGTGGGTCGCCTATGCAAAACATACATCCGATCCCATCATGGGAATAACCCATATCACAACTGTTTAAACCACACAGAATTGTGGTCCAGCCAAGTTGACACACAACTCCCACTATCACTTTCCACCCCTTGTCAACATGGCAGTTGTACACATCTTCTTAACCATATACAATCTCTAAATAATGACAAATATAAAGTCATATTTGCACCTATCATGATACATTAACATGTGTACAACCCAAATGCATTAACCTTATTTACATTTCATAGTTCATAACAGAAGGAAACAAAAATATTTGATGCACATATACAAAGAAGAAATATAACAATCACAGTTTTCATTTCTGCAACTGGTCATGTGGTCATAGCTGATATGCAGAATTACTTTATTCTACCACCCATTCCATACTTTCCTTGCCCTCAGCAAGCACCTCAGCTAGTCATGGTTATTTGCCTGATGGCATGACCCAAACTTTCATTCCTGAAGGGTCTGGGCCATTAGCAGTCATACCAGAATTTGCTTGCTGTAATTGTCCATTGACTTTAATCACAGGCCATGGTAGTACTAAGAGATGTCCTAAAGAATCTCCTGTATTGCACTCATAGTTCTTTTTATCTCCATTATGTAATGTCAATCCAATTTCCCCTTGGTAATCAGGATCTATCACACCAGATAATACAGTAACACCCTTCTTTGTTTGTTGATCCAGAGGCAAGAAGAAGTCAAAATGGCCAGGTGGCATTCTTAAATTCCATTTCAGTGCAATCAGTATTGTGTCTCCAGGTGAGAGTGTTTTTCCTGTTGAAACTAAGACCTCCAGACTCACAGAGCATAGAGTAGCAGGGACCAGAAGCAAAAATATTTTGAATGGGTCACTAAGGGTAATAGTGAGTGATACCATTCCCGTTTCCACCTCTTAGTTTCTGGACCCATTAGAATCCTGGCTATTGGAGAAACAGCACCATATATCAGGCTCTGGTTTAGAGCATATACAGCCTCCTGGAGAACATTGACCCAATCCTTCAAGGTATTGCCACCTAGCTGGAACAATAATTGTGTTTTTAGTAGGCCATTCCATTGTTCTATCAAGCAAGCTGTTTCTGGATGATGGGGAACATGGTAAGACCAGTGAAATCCATGAGTACAGCCCCATTGCCACACCTCATTAGCTGTAAAGTGTGTCCCTTGATCTAAAGCAATGCTGTGTGGGATACCATGATGGTGGATAAAGCATTCTGTAAGTACACGGATGGTAGTTTTGGCAGAAGCACTGCATGCAAGGAAGGCAAATCCATATCCAGAATAAGTATTCCAGTAAAAACAAAACACTGTCCTTTCTATGATGGGAGTGGCCCAATGTAATCAACCTGCCACCATGTTGCTGCCTGATCACCCTGAGGAATGGTTCCATATCGTGGACTCAGTGTTGGCCTCTGTTGCTAGCAGATTGGGCACTCAGCAGTGGCAGTAGCCAAATAAGTCTTGATAAGTGGAAGTCCATGTTGCTGAGACCATGCATAACCTCCTTCCCTGCCACCATGACCAGTTTGTTCAAGAGCCCATTGAGCAATGAAAGGAATAGCTGGGGACAAAGGATGGCTGGTTTCTACTGAACATGTCATCCTATCCACCTGATTGTTAAAGTCCTCCTCTGCTGAGGTCACTTTTTGGTGTGTGTCAACTTGGCTAGGCCTGGTTGAGTGACTCAGCAGCTGGATATACTATTCCCCATGATGAGACAGGTAATCAACTCTATGGTGGAATCTACTGGGAGCAGCTGAATAGCTGCCTTTGGGTATGTGGTCTGCTTCCCATATATAAGAAACAGCTTTGGGAATGGTCTCTAACTTATGGCCCGATTGGATCCTGCATGTAGTTGTGTCATTGTTCAGCAGCCTGCCATGCTCTGCTGACCTGGAGACTCACAATGGACTTGAATCAATGGCCTGTCATGTGCTTTGGTATTCACATGAGATACAAATATCTTTACTCCTTTGGCCCATTCAGAAGGATTTATCCACATACTTCCTTGTTATTGATTTTCCAATCATGCTCCTTCAAAGTCCCAGACCATCCAGCCAAGCCATTGACCACAGCCCATGAATCTGTATACAATTGTACATCTGGCCATTTTTTGTTCTATGCAAAGTGAACAACCAGATGCATGGCTCGAAGTTCTGCCCATTGGGAGGATTTCCCTTCACCATTGTCCTTCAGGGAAGTCCCAGAAAGGGGTTGCAGTGCCACTGCTCTCCACTTTCAAGTGGTGCCTGTATATTGTGGAGAACCATCTGTAAACCAGGCACGAGTTTTTTCCTCCTCAGTCAACTGATCATAAGGAACTTCCCATGAGGCCGTAAGTACAGACTGGGAGAGGGAAGGTAATGTGACTGGAGTGGAGACGATAGGCATTTGGACCACTTTCATGCAATTTACTTGTGCTTTCAGGTCCTGCTCAAGCCCAATCTCTTATATACTACTTCCATTTAATGATGTATTGCTGCTGTGCATGTCCAATTTTATGACTCTGTGGGTCAGGCAACACCCAGTTCATGATGGGCAGCTCAGACCTCATGGTGACTTGGTGGCCCATGGTTAGGCATTCAGTCTCTACTAAAGCCCAGTAACAAGCCAAAAGTTGTTTCTCAAAAGGAGAATAGTTATCTGCAGAGATGGCAGGGCAGTGCTCCAAAATCCCAAGGGTCTGCAATGCAACCTGTCAAAGACTCCAAACATCATCTCTATCTACTACAGACAATTCAAGCACCATTGAATCAGCTGGATCATATGGCCCAAATGTCAGAGTAGCTTGCATGGCAGCCTGAACCTGTTGCAGAGCCTTCTGTTGTTCTGGGCCCCACTCAAAACTATCATCTTTCCAAGTCACTTAATAAATAGGCTAAAGCAACACACCCAGATGAAGGATATGTTGCCCCTAAAATCCAGAGAGGCCCACCAGGTATTGTGCCTCCTTTTTAGTTCTGGGGGAAGCCAGATACAATTACTGATCCTTCATTTTAGTAGGAATATCTTGACATGGCCATTGAACCCCTAGAAATTTCACTGAGGTAGAATGTACCTGAATTTTTGTCAGGTTAATTTCCCACCCTCTGGCATGCAGATGTCTCACCAATAACTCTAGAGTCATCAGTACTTCTTCCTCACTAGGACCAATAGCATAATGTCTTCAATATAATGGAGCAGAGTGATGTCTTGTGGAAGGGAAAGGCGATCAAGATCCCTACAGACTAAATTATGACAAAGTGCTGGGGAGTTGATATACCTCTGAGAAAGCACTGTGAAAGTATGTTGGTCTTGCCAGCTGAAGGCAAACTGCTTCTGATGGTCTTTTGAAATTGGTATTGAGAAAAAGGCATTGACCAGATCAATAGCTGCATACCAAGTACCAGGGTATGTACTAATTTGCTCAAGTAATGAAACCACATCAGGAACAGTGCCTGCAATTGGAGTCACCACCTGATTAAGTTTATGATAATCCACTGTCATTCTCCAAGATCCGTCTGTTTGTTGCACAGGCCAAATAGAAACATTAAATGGTGATGTGGTGGGATTCACCACCCATACATCCTTTAAATCCTTCATGGTGGCAGTAATCTCAGCAACCTCACCAGGGATGTGGTATTGTTTTTGGTTTACTATTTTTCTAGTACAGTTCAAATGGCTTCTACTTTACTTTTCCTACCATAATAGCCTTATTACACACATCAGGTACTCAATGTGGGAATTTTGCCAATTGTTCAGTATTCTAATTATGCATCCTGGAACTGGGGAAATCAATACAGAATGGGTTTTGGGCCACACTTTACCCACTGTGAGATACACCTGAGCTAAGACTCCATCAATAACTTGACCCCATATGCCCCCACTCTGACTGGTGGGCCACAGTGACACTTTGGGTCTCCTGGAATTCGTGTCAGTTTGGAGCCAGTGTCCAGTAATGCTTGAAAAGTCTGATTATTTCCTTTCCCCAATGAACAGTCACTCTAGTAAAAGGTCTCAGATCCCTTTGGGGAAGGCTGGGAGAAAGACTGTCATTATAAATTTTTGGAAAAGTGGTGAAATCCTTCATCAAGGGACCTGGCCTCCCTTTATTCAAGAGGTTGTGAGTCTGTAAACTGACTCAAGTCTGGGAAATGATTCAGAAGCTGTGATTCTATATCCTGGTGATTTAATCTAGGCTGCTGTTCATGTGACCTAGAATTATTTTGTCTATACAGATCAAGTAAATATTTAATAGTTTTGCCATGTATTTCACTACTAGGAACACTATGTCTAAGTAGCCAATGCCATAATTCCACAGGAGTCTGAATATTCTGATTACTGTTTTGACTCTGTTGTCCATTATGGTAACCACATCCACCTTGTCTTTGTCAATTAAATGCTGCCATTTGGCCCCTACTACCACTGTGTCCAGTCAGCCCCATCGTGGTTGAATATCTTAGTTCAGTTATGGCACTTCTCACTCTCAAACTTGGCTTACATAAAATAGCAATCACAGCAGTCTTCAAGGATGCTGGGACTACCTTCACAAATTTATTCTTCACCATACTGATGAAAGGTGTGTCCTCTGGACACTCCATTTCTAACTCTAGGGGTCTAATCTGATAAATTCATTCTAACAGGCTAATTTCTGTAAGCCTCTGGATATCTTCTTCTACAATGTACCAAGGCAGGTCTGGTACTTCAACTTGACTTGAGGTAGGCCACTGCATAACCCATGCTTCAGTATTTGTTGTTGTTGTTGTTATGTGCCTTCGAACCAGACCCGACTCATAGTGATCCCTCCTTGGGTTTCCAAGGTAGTATCATTAGGGAAGTAAATTGCCCAACCTTCCTTCTGCAGAGTGGCTGGTGGGTTTGAACTGTCAGCCTTCTGATTAGCAGTCAAGTACCTTAGATACTACGCTACCAGAGCTCAGTAAGCCAACCAAATAAACAATTAGATCCTTTCCTAACTTCTCTAGCTGAAACATCGAATAAAGAATTCATACTTAGTGGGCCTAAATCAATAAACTCAAACTGATCCAATGTTACTTTCCTTGCACTATTATCCCACACCCTCAGTAGCCATTTCCATACATATTCTCTAGGTTTCTCTCTGTACATGTCAGCAAAATCAAGTAGATCTTTTCAGGTGTGGCATACAACTTCTTCAGTCACATTTTGTATTTCACCTTTTGGGGCTCACTTAGACTTAAGTTTAGTAATAGGTCTATCAGTAACAAGGGGTGGTTGGGGAAGTTCCGAAGAACATTCAGCAATGTCTTCCATGGCACGTACCTCAGACAATGATCCAGCAGGAACAGTTGGATTTATCCCATCAAAGGGAGGAGGAAAGGATAATGGTTTTATAGTAATACCTTAAATGGGAAGGATTTGACAGAATTTACAGGCTCCATATCCTGATCTTCCTGACTATCTGCCCATATGTCCCCAGTCCAGGTTTCAGGATCCCATTTTTTCCCAATCAGTGCCCTCATTTTAACTTCAGACACCATTCTGGGTTGGCAATTCAATTGGAATTGTAATTCAGCCATGCTTACAATAAGACTCTGGGTTTGGTATTCGGCAATATCTGCTTTGTTACTAGAAGAAATAAGGCTTTTTTTCAGAGCACAAATGAAAATACTGAGATCTTTTTTTGTGGTGCTTGAGTTGTGACTCAGCAGCCCTGAGCTCATCTCGCTCTTTCACCACTTTGTCTCACGTAAGTATGACCAACCACCCAGCTTCCTTATACTCCTCATGTTGAAAAAATTGAAGAGAAATATCAAATATGCGATCACCCAGAGCTTCACTTCTCAAAAATACTTGATCTATTGCTGGTGCTATTTTGTATAATAATGTTACCACCTCATGCCCCAGATTAACAGAGCCCTCTTTACTAATGAAGTCAGAGTCACCAGTGGCTTTATGATTAAACAAATTGGAGAACTCAAACTTAATTGGTGAAAACCAGTTAAGGAAGCCCATTCTTATGATTTTTTCTCTCTAGAACCACATTTGGCACCA
>NW_006922203.1:238542-241065 GCF_000298275.1 Orycteropus afer afer
CTGGCAAGTCCCAAGTTCTTGGATCAAACATCAAGCTGGAGGCCTTTTCCAACTCATGCAGCTGCAGGAGCTGATGAGCTCAAGGTTGGCATGCAGTGTACCAGCTGTTGACTCCAATGAATGATGCACTCAAGATCACCAGGCCAAATGGTGGATTGTTCACTCACTTAAGTTGTAGGTAGCACAACAGAATCCCAATCCACAGAAGAGTATCTCATTTTCCCAGGATGTCCATAAATATATTGGAAACAGCCCATACTCCTGGGGAAACTCCCTTTCAATGAATTGGCTGCCCAAAACATATACAAGTGATCTCATCATAGGAATAACCCACATTACAGCTGTATAAACCAACAGAATTGTGGTCCAGCCAAGTTGACACACAACTCCAACTGTCATAGTTGCCTAGTTTTCCTTCTGTAGAGTGGCTGGTGGGTTTGAACCACCAATGTTCTGTTTAGCAGTCATATGTCTTAGGCACTGAGCCTCCAGAGCTCACATACAAGTAAAATTTTGCTGCAGACAATTACAAAATGGTTGCAGCAGAATATTGGTGTGGAACTTCCAGAAATGCAAGCTGGATTCAGAAGAGGAAATGCAGTGAGGGATATCACTGCTGATGTCAGATATATATTGGCTGAAAGCAGAGACTACCAGAAAGATTTTTGCTTGTGTTGTATAGACTATGTGAAAGCATTCAACTTTGGATCATAACAAATTGTGGATAATATTGAGAACAATGGAAATTCCAGAACACTTAATTGTGTTCATGAGGAACCTGTACCTAGACCAGGAGGTTGTCATTCAAACAGAACAAAGGGATACTGCATGTTAAAATGAGGAAGAGGGTGCATCAGGGTTGTATCATTTCACTTATTCAATCTGTATGCTAAATAAATAATTTCAGAAGCTGTAATGTATGAAGAAGTACACAGCAGCATCAGGATTGGAGGAAGACTCATTAACAAATCATTTTATGCAGATGACACATCCTTGCTTGTTGAAAGTGAAGATGACTTGAAGCACTTACTGATGAAGATTGAAGACTACAGTCTGCAATATGGATTACACCTCAACATAAAGAAAATAAAAATCCTCAGAACTGGACCAATAAGTTGCATCATGATAAATGGATAAAAGATTGAAGTTTTGAAATATTTCATATTACTTGTTTCCACAATCAACACCAATGGAAGCAGAAGTCAAGAAATCAGATGACACTGGGCAAATCTGCTGCAAAAGACCTCTTTAAAGTGCTGAAGGGCAAAGATGTCCTTATGAAGACTCAGATGCACCTAACCCAAGCCATGGTGTTTTCAGTGGCTACATATGCATGTGAAAGCTAGACAATGGACAAGAAAGATAGAATAATTGATGCTTTTGAATTGTGGTGTTGGCAAAGAATACTTAGAGTAAACTTCCAGAAGAATGAACAAATCTTTCCTGGAAGAAGTGCAGTTGGAATGCTTCTCAGAAGTGAAAATAGCTAGACTTCATCTCACCCACTTTGCTCATGTTGTCAGAAGGATTCATACATGGAGGAGGATATCATGTTTGGTAAAGTGGAGAGTCAGTGAGAAAGGGGAGACCCTCAACAACATCAATTGATACAGTGGGTGCAATGATGGGTTTAGGTATAGCAAGGATTGTGAGAATGGTGCATGACTGGGCAGTGTTTGGTTCTGTTGTACATAGGGTCACTATGAATCAGAGCCAACTTGATGGCACCTAAAAACAACGTGTTTTGCCAATAAAGCTAGTATTCCCTTGTGACCATGGTCCCCATCCTGAAGGACCAGTGACTCACTCCCTCAAGATGTTTGGTTGTGGCTAAAAGTTACCTAACTTTGTCCCCTGTTACTTTTAAACTGTACATGGACATTTGTATAGCATACTCAAATAAATATGTAGAAATAGCAACTTCAAACCTATGTATGCCTGTGGATATATTCTCATTCACTGATCCAAACTTGATCGTTTCCTTGTGGACCTATGTATCCAGCCATGGATTAATGTTTACTGTTACTGATAATGCAGTACTGTGTATGCAATAGTATTTGCCTTTATTGTCTATACTTCCTGTGCAACTCTCCATGTCTTCCTTTTCCTTAGTGATATTGTTGCTAGTCATATGCTTTAGTTATATTGCTTTTCCATTCACCTATATGAAATCTATTTCTTAGCTATCCATCTATTTCCCTCCCTTTGCCTCCTGTCCCATTCCTGGTAACCATCAATGAAAATTTTCTACCCTGTGTAAACCTTTCCTTGCGTTTCCACAATAATGGACTCATATGACATTTGTCTTTCTGTAATTGACCCATTTCACTCAGCAAATTTACTTCTTCTTTTTTTTATGTTATTATTATTTTATTTTGATTTGGGTGAAGATTTACAGAGCAAATTCACTTTCCATACAGCAGTTCACATATACATTGTCACATGTCATTGACCACAGTTTACCACAATGCAACAGTGCCCCACCCACTTCCTCCCCATAGTTACCTCTTCCCAGTGTCCATC
>NW_006922203.1:243389-245660 GCF_000298275.1 Orycteropus afer afer
GTTGTTGTATTTAGATCTCTGTTAACTATTTATGAAGAGCAGCCAAGGGTGGTTCAGGCTCTTCTCGGTGTTTTTTTTATCGTTGGCCCGTTGCTTTTCAGTCTTGCAGGCCCCAAGTGTCCTTGGGGTTGCTGGAAAGCAGACCGTGTTCCAAAGCCCCAGAAATTTGTGAGAGCGCTGTCTCTTTAAATATCCAAAATAATCAAGCTGCTTTTTAAACCTTCAAAATAGCAGCACCCTTTGGACCGGCAAAAGTCCACAGCTCAGCGCACCTTTCTCTTCACCTTTTCCGTTTGTTCCCCAGCCACCGTCCACAGTCCTCTGTGCAGTGTCTGCCTAGCAGGGTGATTTTTAGGTTAATTCTTAAGTCCTACCACGACAGGAATCTGCGAGAACGCTGTCTCTTTAAATATCCAAAATAGTCAAGCCGCTTTTTAAACCTGCAAAATGGCGGCACCCTCTGGACCAGTAAAAGTCCACAACTCGGCCCACCCTTCTCTTCACTTTCTCCGTTTGTTTGCTAGCCACAGTGCACAGTCCTTGGTGCAGTCACTGGCTAACAGGGTGATTTTTAGGTTAATTCTTAAGTCCTACCACCACAGGAATCTGCAAGAGCACTGTCTCTTTAAATATCCAAAATCAGTCAAGCTGCTTTTTAAACCTACAAAATGGCGGTGCCCTCGGGACTGGCAAAAGTCCACAACTCAGCCCACCTTTCTCTTCACCTTCTCTGTTTGTTCCCCAGCCACTGTGCACAATCCGTGCAGTCCCTGGCTAGCAGGGTGATTTTTAGGTTAATTCTTAGGTCCTACCATAAGTCGGGAATCCCAAGCCACCTGTACTGTCAGGGTCGCTCAGTTCACTGTCAGATTGCAGCTCCGTATGTCTTCTTTTTTTTGGTATTTTCATGCAAATTCTTCTGCTAGTTGGGGTTTAGTCCACTTCTGTAACCTTCCCTTCAAAGCTCAGGGGTCCAAGATTATCTTCTGTGTCTGTGTTAATTGGTTTTCCTTTTTTTTTGTTGAAGAGGGTCTGTGCAGTCCTTCTACCTAGTCTGCCATCTTGCCAGAACTCCACAAATTTACTTCTTGTATGTATGTTCATTTAGATTTATATATTTATTATTTTTAATTTCTATAAATCAAATAGAACTTTTTAATAAACAACAAGTTAAATACATTATTATTGAAAAAAATGTTGAGTATACTCATGTATAAATATAACGTGAATGAGAGGCATGTGAATTGCAATTGGAAATATTTTTACATTATGCTTGAAATTTTTAGCTGTCAGAAAAATAATTAAGTAAATAACAAAGTCAGTAATTTCAACTAATTTCTATTGCTCACAAACCACTATCTTGTCTCCATCAAATATCATAATAGCTGATTCAAACAATTAAAATAAAATGTCAAAGTTAACCACAATTCTTAGGACATTTTTAGGCTACCAGTTATATGGTGTCATGGAAAAAACACCTTGCTCTGGATTTAGCTCTGTGACTCACTGATACCCTGATCTAGCATGAGTCATTTAATTTCTCCACATTGCATAGCATATTTGAACACATATCACCCAAATATGTGTTCAAATATGGCTCTAGCACTTAATATCTGTGTAAGTTTTGACATGAGAACCTCTGAGTCTCACTTTCTTTTTTTTAGTAATTGGAGTTGACAATAAATACTTTGCTGTTGTGGTGGTTGTTATGTGCTATCAAGTCACACCTGACTCGTAGTGACCCCTCCTTGGGTTTCCAAGGCAGTATCACTTTGGAAGTAGATTGTCCAACCTCCCTTCCGAGGAGCGGCTTATAGGTTTGAACCTCCAGCCTTCTGGTTAGCAGTCAAGTGCCTTAGGCACTACGCTACCAGAGCTCCCCATAACTGCTTTAAAGATTCATTGAATAAAATCCCTACTACAGGGTTTGACCCCAAAATAAACATAACACAATATATTTATATTATTTCCCGTGAATTAACTTATTTCTAAAATTAAGAATTTTTACTTGAAGAACTTTAAATTCCTTCCAGCTCTCAGTTTTGTAATTTTATTGCTTAAAGTCAATAATTAGATGGCAAATGGCTGCTAAGTTTCCTAGGTGGAAGAGTATGACTGATAGAGTCTTAAACATTCCCGAAAAGGGAAAAAAAAATAATTAAACTTAATGCATGTGCTCTACTAACCTATTGATGTGTTCAATTGATCTATGAAGATTTATAGATTTAAGTTAATAAATTTATATCTATCTATCTATCTATCTATCTATCT
>NW_006922203.1:246455-261067 GCF_000298275.1 Orycteropus afer afer
TGCCTCTTGCTCCCAGCCCACTGAAGCCAGAGGCATCTCTTCACTCAGGCAGCTACTGACAGCTGAGGCTGACAAGCCAAGGTCAACAAATAAAATGGCACAGTTCCAATGTTACCAAACCACACAGCAGGCCATTCTTTCAAGTCCACTGAAAGTCCCAAGGTCAGCAGAGCATGGCAAGCTGCTGTGAAATAATACTACTACATGCAAGGTTCAAGCATGCCATAAGCTACAGACTATTCACCAAGGTTTCTCCTTATACACAGGAAGCAGACCACATCCCTAAGGCAGCTACTTAGCTGCTCAAAGTAGATTCCACTATGGAGTTAATTACCGGTTTCATCATGGGGAATACTACATCCAGCTGCCCAGACACTCAACCAGGCAGTGCAAGGCTGTCACACAAACTTAACTACCAAAGTGTCTAAGGCATTGACAGCTAACCAGAAGGCTGGCGGGTCAAATCCTCCAGATACTCTTCGGAAGGAAGGTTGGGAAATCTACTTCCATAGTAATAGTGTCTTGAAAACCCAAGGAAGGTTCACTATGAATCATTTGAGTTATACACACACACACACACACACACGTGTGTGTGTGTGTGTGTGTGTGTGGTGTTGTTGTTATGTGCCGTCGAGTCGGACCCGACTCATACCGACCCCTCTTTGGGTTTCTGAGGCAGTATCACTACAGAAGTAGTGCTCCATCTTCCTTCCAAGGAGTGGCTGGTGGGTTTGAACCACCAGCCTTCTGATTAACAGGCAAGTGCCTTAGGCACTACATTATCAGAGCTCCCAACATATATTTATGTAGGTATGTTGAGATATAGATTGTTGTTGTTGGGTGCCATTGAGTCAATTCTGACTCATAGCAACTCCATGTAACAGAATAGAATTTCCCCATAGTCTTTTATTGGCTGTAGTGTTTACAGAAGTTAACCAAAACTTTCTACCCTACAGTCACTGGGTGAATCTTAACTGTCAACCTTTCAGTTAGTAGCTGAGTGCTTACTGTTACACCACTAGGGCTTTTTGCATGTATATACACATACATCTATTTATATAGGTATATATATCTATACCCACACATATATATCAGTCAGTTTGCCATAGTGTGATGGCTTGCATATTGTCATGATGCTGGAAACGATGCCACTAGTGTTTCAAATACCAGCAGGATTACCCATGGTAGACAAATTTCTGCAGAGGTTCCAGACTATGATAAATTAGAAAGGAAGACCTGGCATCTACTTCCAAAAATTAGTCACTGAAAACTATGGATCACAACATAATATTGACCAATATAGTAGTAGAAGATGAGCCTATAGGTTGGAAAGCACTCAGAACAACAGAGGCTGAAATAATAGACTCGAGCATATCAATAATCATGAAGAGGGCAAAATTTTCATTCTGTTGTATGTGAGGTCACCATGAGTTGGAGCTAACTTACAGGTGACTAACACCAACAACTTATCTATATATGCACATGTGCACACATACATATATCTGGAGCATGGAATGTCATTATAATTCCTATTCATCATCTTATAGAAAACTGCATGAATAATACATGGATGTACAAAATATTCTATTCCCAATCGTTGAAAACATTATGTGAACATTTCTGCCAAATATTTAAAATCATAGCTGTGAAATGGATGCACTCTGACCAGGACATTTGCAAAATGCCAAGTAGAGAAGAAAGCAGTCTGTGCTTTCTAAGCCTCCAGGGAGGATTAAAGAAACCAAAGAAGTGGCAACTCTCTGGCTGTCTGTGGAATTTACATTCACTCAAGTGCTGTGTTATTAATCATGCTTACAGTTTTCTCATTCTATCTTTTGCATATTTTCAGCTTTTTATTTAATTATAATTCAAAGCTTTGGTGAAGATTCACTGTCATTGTAACTTACAATTGAAAAATGAAGACATTCAGTTAAAGGAAATTCAGTAAAATTTTTAGAATCACAGCACAAGTTAGGAGCAGAAAACTGTCTGGAGTCTTGTAACAAATTAAATAAAATACAACTGAAGAAACACATATATTTCTTCCCTTAAATAGCTCCATGTCAACTGACAATGTATCAGCATGGTCTAAGTGACTAAACAAAGAAATGCCAGTGGATGGTCAAGGAGAATTGAGGGTAGGTCACATTACTGCATCTCTTAGAAATCATACAGCAGCTACTGACTCACTACGTCTTCCTGCAACCCTTGATATTTCTAAATTTAGTCTTCCATTTTATTTTCCTCTTGATTATTGTTCATAAGACTCACTTTTTTCATGTCAAAATATCAAATTTAAAATAGTAATCAAGAAGTTAATGCCTTAAACATTAATTAGGTCCTGACCACCATGTTGTTGTTGTTGCTATGTGCTGTGGAGTCAGACCCGACTCATAGCAACCCCCCCACTTGGGTTTCCGAGGCACTATCACTATGGAAGTAGATTGCCCCATCTTCCTTCTGAGGAGTGGCTGGTGGGTTTGAACAGCCAGCCTTCTGCTAGCAGTCAAGTGCTTTAGGCACTACACTACCAGAGGTCCCCCAACCACCACAACAACTCATATTTGACAAAGTTTATCCACAAATCTGTCATGGAAGAAGTGCAGCCTGAATGTTCTTTGGAAATAAGAATGGCCAGACTTCCTCTCACCTACTTCGGTCATGTGGTCAGAAGGAACCATTCCCTGGAGAAGGATATCATGCTTGCTAAAGTGAAGGGTCAGTGAAAAAGGGCCCTCAACGAGATTGATTAACACAATGGCTACAGCAATGGGCTTAAGTATAGCAAGGATTGTCAGGATGGTGAATGACCACACAGTGTTTGGCTCTGTTGTACATAGGGTCGCTACAAGTCAGAGCCATCCTGACAGCACCTAACAACAACATCCACTTTCTAAGATATCTAGTATTATTCTCCCTTTTGCTTCTTCAAGGTTTGGCAAAACTCTTTAGTTTCTGAGTTTCACATTAATTGTACAAAAGCTGGTTTGTGTTTGATTTCTGACCAGTGGCTGGAGTGTAGGGTTATTATATAAATAAGGACACTGGAAATGGAGCACTATTTGGATAAAACCCAAATTTCAGTCATTATCAATATTGATTTAATATTTGTCAGAAAGGAAAAGCATGAATTAAAAGTAAGAAGACAAAATGCATCTTGGTCAGTGTTTCTATCATTTAATAATCATCTTTTACTAAAATTATTTTCTTTATAAAGTGAAGGATGCTTCCAAGGATCATGTCCCAAAAAAATCATAAATTTTCACACAAGATATAATATTTCAGATATTTTAAAAATGTTTTGTAAATAATCTTTTTTTAAAAAAGTAACACAAGTTTCAGGTAGATAATTGAGAGCAAAGGTTGCTTTTAAATAAATAGTTTATTACCAATATTATATTTCATAAATTTTGTACTGTAAGACATACATGCAATAGGATTGTATCTTCTTAAATGCACAAGAGGAAATAAATCAATGAATCATCATTCTAATTTAGCAATTCCTTCTCCATCAATGAAAGAGAATATTAAAGATTTTAGAAATAGAGACAGATGCTATGATGCAAAAATTTTAAATATATTCCTGACATGACTCGCAGTCTATGTACATGGTTTTCACAACTGTTAAGCTTCTGGGTTAATAATGTGGTAATTTATAATTTTATGACAACTTACATGCAAATACTCTTAGTAATATATATGATATTTTAAACATACTCCAGGGTATATTATTTTATATCAACTTCAATCAATATTTTCATAGAGCTAAAAAATTTTTCTTTGTTCAGTTTAAATAAAATCTTAAATTTAATCTGAAAATTTGATTATATGTATAGGCAGTACATTATTTACTATGGGTTTCCATTCTGACATCACTTTGCAAATTGACTCTAGTATAAGTCAAATACTTTATTTTTTTGTTTTGTTTTCATTATTGTGCCTTTTTATTATCAGAGCTTTTATAAATCTGGTCCTTGTCTTGGGGGTTGGAAATATTACATATAACCTTACAGATTTATTTTAATACATATGTATATTTTAAAAATACACAAATCATAAAAATTCACTTTAATGATGAAGAGTTGAACAGCATCTGAATTTTGTCAGTTGTAGTAATAATTCTACTTATTGAAGGCTCTGGATTATCTGGATTATCCCTGAGCATGGGAATGGCATTTCTAGTCAGAAAATTAGTGAAGTGGTCTCTATGATACTTTTATTTTTTTCCCCATATATTTTGTGGTAACAGTTTGCTGCTTTTTTAATCTGCCAATCAACTTGAGCAAAACAATCAGCCTGTATTTTCAAGCAACTGACACCCCTAATTTAGTTTAGGAAAAAAAAAATTCTGCTAATCTTTTATCTGTGAAATTTTTTGACAACTTCTCTCCTTCCTCTTCCTCATTATTACTTTGTTCTTCAGCATATCTTTCCTTTTCAAAATCTATTAAGTCTTCATCTATCAATTGCCCTTCATTGTGATCTTTGAGCCTGGTGATACCATGCTCTAAAGTGAGCATTCTTGAATACAGATGATTTATCCATTGATCCTTTATATCATATTATTCTAATCAAATGCTTGAATTTGTTGACATAACTCAGCAATTTTTTCCACATTTCCCCATAACTTTCTCCCAAGAAGATGCAATGTTCTAGGTAGATGAAGAATTCTTTTGGAAATCACACATTGTCACTGAACCTCTATCTGTTGAAGCAAAAATGGTCTGTATATAGAATACCTTGAAGGTGGCAGTTGGACTTTGATCCATATACTGAATCACAGCTGCCTTATTGGGAGGTTGATACACCACTTTCACATCTTGATTTAGATTATCTATGTGAGGAAGATGTCCCAGAACATTATCAAATAACAGCAGATCTTGAAAGGAATCCTCTTTTCAAGGCAGTAGGTACATACTTTTGGGATAAAACAATTAAAAACTTTTTCTATTTATAAATAAAAAACAGACAAAAATCCATAAATTGGGTTAATCATAAATTTAATATGTTGTAAGTCACTGACTACTGCAGTATTAAAATCAATTAAAATAAGCTTTTAAAATTTAGAATACATTTTATGATGTAGAAAGCATTTTTACTGCTATGTTATTAATCTAATTTTAGGTAATTTCCAGTCTCATTTATTTAATTTTTATTATCATATTCATATTTAGATCTTTTCTTTTCTATATAGAAATTTTTGTGTGTATATCTATTTGAGCCTCTCAATGAAAACTTATCAATTTTTGTTATTGTTAAAAATAAGAAAGCTTATTTAATGCCAGTAGAATCTCTGAATTAGATAATGTTTTTGTATTTTTATAGATGTGCAGAAGTTTGGGGAAATGGAACTTTTGTCCATGGTGACATACACCGTAAGGCGTCAACTCAATCTGACTTCAGAGATTTGGCTCTTAACTACAATGGTATACAATTCATGATATTCCTGAGAATCTTTTCAAATGAGCTTTATTTTTTAGAGCAATTTTAGATTTATACAACAATTGAGAAAATAGCAGACAGAGTTCAATTACTCCACACTATTTCCCCTATTATTAATAACTTACAGACAAACTTGTCTGTCAGGGGAAAGCCAAGGCTGATGGCATCAGGATCCAGGTAAGGGGAGGTAGAGGGTCCCCACCCAAGGCAGGAAGGCAGGAAAAGCCAGGGCCCAATGGCAGCAGGATCCAGGTAAGGGGAGGGCAGAGAAGTTTTGAATAGATAAGGGAGACAAACTTGTCTGTCAGTTTGTGATACTGTGGTGGCTGGCATGTTGCTGTGAGGCTGGAGGTTGTGCCACTGCTGTTTCAAAGGCCAGCAGGGCTGCAGTGCACAGGTTTCAATGCAGCTTACAGACTGAGACAGACTTGGAAGAAGTAAGAGGCCATTCACTTCTCAAAGAACTGGCCAGGGAAAACCTTATAAATAGAAAGAAACACTGTCTTATACTTTACTGGACAACTTTATTAATAGCCCAGAAACATTGTCTGATACAGTGCTGGGAGATGAACCCCTTAGGTCAGAAAGCATATGACTAGTAAAGAGCTGCCTCATTAGAGTAGAACCAACCTTAATGATAAGGATAGAGTAAAGCTTTCAGGGCCTCCATTTGCTGACAAGGCATGGCTCAAACATCCATTAATAACTGAAACATGGAATGTATGAAGTATGACCCTAGGAAAATTGGAAGTTGTCAAAAATGAAATGAGACATATAAAGATTGATATACTAGGTATTTGTGAGCTGAAATGTACTGGTTTTTGCCATTTTGAATCAGATCTACTGTGCTGAGAAGGACAAAGTGAAGAGGAATGTCATGGCATTCATCACCACAAATAATGTATCAAGATATATCCTGAAGTACAATGCTGTCAGTTATAGGAAAATATCCACACATCTACAAGGAAGACCAGTTAATACTACTATTTTTCAAGTTTATGCATAAATCACCAAATCCAAAGATGAAGAAATTGAAGATTTTTATCAACTTTTGCAGTCTGAAATTAACCAAACATGCATTCAAGATGCATTAATTATTACTGGCGATTGGAATGCAAAAGTTGGAAACAAAGAAGAATCACTAATAGTTGGAAAATATGGCCTTAGTGATAAAAATAATGATGGAGAGATCAAATGACAGAATTTTGCAAGACCAATGACTTATTCCTTGCAAATACCCTTTTTTTCAACAACACAAACGATGGCTATGCACATAGACTTCACCAGATGGAGTACACAGGAATCAGACTGACTACATCTGTGGAAAGATGCAATGGAAAACTCAGTATCTTCAGCCAAAACTATGCCAGGATCTGATTGTGGAACAGACCATCAACTGCCCATATGTAAGTTCAACTTGAAGTTGAAGACATTTAAAACAAGCCCATGAGAGCCAAAATATGACCTTGATTATATCCCTCCTGAATGTAGAGACCATCTAAATAATAGATTTGATGAATTGAGCACCAATGACCAAAGACCAGAGGAATTGTGTGATGATATCAAGAACATCATCCATGAAGAAAGCAAAAGGTCATTCAAAAGATATGAAAGGAAGAAAAGACCAAAATGGATGTCAGAAGAGACTCCGCAACTTTTCCTTGAATGGAGAGTAGTTAAAGGAAATGGAAAAAATGGCAAGATAAAAGAGCTGAACAGAAGATTTCAAGAGCACCTTGAAAAGACAAAGTCAATTATTATAATGAACTGTGCAAAGACCTGTAGCTAGAAAACCAAAAGGGAAAAACATGCTCAGCATTTCTCAGGCTGAAAGTACTGAAGAAAAAACAGAGACCTTGAGTTGTAGTATTGAAATATTCAATGGGCAAAATATTGAATGATGCAGGAAGCATCAAATAAGATGGAGGGAATACACAGTCACTGTACCAAAAATAATTGGTCAATGTTCATCAATTTCAGGAGGTGGCATATGATCAAGAACCAATGGTACTGAAGGAAGAAGTTGAAGTTTCATTGAAGGAAGTGGCAAAAAACCAGGCTCCAGGAAATGACAGAATACACATTGAGATGAATCAACAAACCAAATGCTGTGTCCTGGCTATGCCAGGAGACCAGCTACCTGCTCAACTGACCAGAAGATATCCATATTTGTACCCATTCCAAAGAAAGGTGATCCCACAAAATTTGGAAATTATCAAACAATATCATTAATGTCAAACACAAGTAAAATTTTACTAAAGATAATTTAAAAATGGTTGCAGCAGTATATTGACAGAAAACTTCCAGAAATGCAAGCCAGATTCAGAAGAGGACATGGAACAGGGGATACCATAACTGATGTTAGATCGATCTTGGCTCATACCAAAGAATACCAGAAAGATGTTTACTTGTGTTTTATTGACTGTGCAAAAGCATTTTCAATTGTGTGGATCATAACAAATTATGGTAACATTGAGAAGAATTGGAATTCTATAATACTTAATTGTACTCATGAGGAACCTGTACATAGACCTGGAGGCTGTTGTTAGGAAAGAACAAGGGGACACTGCTTGGTTTAAAATCAAGAAGGGTGTGAGTGAGGGTTGTATCCTTTCACCATACTTATTCAATCTGTATTCTGAGCACATAATGAGAGAAGTTGGACTATATGAAGAAGAAGAATGTGCCATCAGAATTGGAGGAAGACTCATGAACAACCTGTGATATGCTGGCAATACAACTTTGCTTGCTGAAAGTGAGGATGACTTGAAACACTTACAGATGAAGATTGAAGAGTACAGTTTGCAGTATAGATTACACCTCAATATAAAGAAAACAAAAATCCTCACAACCAGACCTATAAGCAGCATCACAATAAATGGAGAAAACATCGAAGTTGTCAAAGATTTCCTACTACTTGGTTCTACAATCAATACTAGGAGCTCTGGTAGCATAGGGCCTAAAGCACTTAACTGTTAACCAGAAGGTTGGCGGTTTAAACCCACCAGGCACTCTTCAGAAGGAAGGTTGGGCAATCTACTTCCGTAGTGATACTGCCTAGGCAACCCAAGGAGGGGTTGCTATGAATCAGGTCTGACACGACAGCACATAACAACAACAACAGTCAACACTAATGGAAGCAGCAGTCAAAACATCAGAGGACATATAGCAGCGGGCTGATCACCTGCAAAGGACCTCTTTCCAGGGCTGAAGAACAAAGATGCCTTCTTGAGGAATAAGGTGCGCCTAACACAAGCTATGGTATTTTCTATCACTTCATATGCATGTGAAAGCTGGACAATGAATAAGGAAGATCAAGAAGAGTTGATGCTTTTGAACTGTTGTGGTGGTGAATAATGCTGAGAGAACCATGGACTGCTAAAAGAACTAACAAATCTGTCCTGGAGGAAGTGCATCTGGAATGTTCCTTGGAAGTGAGAGTGGCCAGACTTTATCTCACCTACTTTGGTCATGTTGTAAGAAAGAACCATTCCCTGGAGAAGCATATCATACTTGGCAGGGTAGAGTGTCGATCAAAGAGGGGAAGGCCCTCAACAAAATGGAATGACACAGTGGCTGCAATGATGGGCTCAAGTATAGCAAGGATTGTGGAGCTGGCATGGGGAAGGACAGTGTTTCATTCCACTGTGCCTAGGGTTGCTATGAACCAGAGATGACTCAATGGCACCTAACAACAATGACATTAAAACCAAACCAAAACCTTTGCTGTCAAGTTCATTCTGACTTAAAGTGACTGAATGGAACTGCCCCATAAGATTTCCAAGGGTGTAAATCTTTACAGAAGCTGACTGCCACATCTTTCTCCTGAAGAATGTCTGATAGGGTTGAACTTCTGACTTTCCAATTAGCAACTGAGTGCTGACCATTGTGCCACCAGGGCTCCTTACATCTTACATTACCATGGTATATTTGTCACAATTCATGAATTAATATCAACACATTATTTTAATTAAGGCACACATTTTTGTAATATTTCTTTTTTGTTGAGCAAACAATCTGAGGAACCAGACTATATGAAGAAGAATGTGGCATTAAGACTGAAGGATGAATCAACAACCTACAATATGCTGGTGACACAACTTTGCTTGCTGAAAGTGAGGATGCCTTGAAGCACTTACTGAGGAAGATTGAAGACTTATTTCCTTAGTCTTTACTAATGTTCTTTTCCTTCTATTCCTTGATCCTATGCAGTATACCACACTACATTTAGTTTCCATGTCTCCTTAAGTTCCTCTTAATTGTGACTTTTTTTTTTTACACTTTCCTTGTTTTTGATGATCTTGACAGTTTTGAGGAACATTCATCAAAATTTTTATAAGATGCCTCTTTATTGGAATTTGTCTGATATTTTTCACTTGACTGTTGTTGTTTGATGCTGTCAAGTTGGCTCCAATTCATAGTGACCCTATGTACAACAGAACAAAACACTGACTAGTCCTGTGATTTCTTCACAATCCTCACTTTCCTTGAGCTCATAACTGCAGCCATTTTATCAGTCTATCTTGTTGAGGAACTTCCTCTTTTTTGCTGACCCTCTACTTTACCAAGCATGATATCCTTTCCAGGGAATGGTCTCTTTTGACAACATGACCAAAGCAGGTGAGATGAAGTCTGGAGATTCCTTCTAAGGAGCATACCAGTTGCATTTCTTCTGGGATAGAATTGTTCGTTCTTCTAGCAACCCATGGTATTTTCACTATTCTTCACCAACAATATAGTTCAAATGCATCAGTTCTTCTTCACTCTTATTATTCATTTTCCAGCTTTCACATGCACATGAGGTGATTTAAAATACCTTGGATTTGGATCAGTCAAAGGTGCAGCTTGGATTAGCCACACCTTAGACTTCAAAGTGATATCTTTGCTCATTAACATTTAAAAGAGGTCTTTTATAGCAGATTTGCACAGTGCAATACAATGTCTGATTTCTTGATGACTGCTTCCATGGATGTTGAATATAGTGTTGTTGTTAGGTGCCATATAGTCATCTCCTACTCATAGCAAACTTATGTACAGCAGAAAGAAACACTGCCTGGTCCTGTGCCAGCCTCACAATCCCTGCTGACCTGAGCCCATCATTGCAAGCACTGTGTCAATCCATCTTGTTGAGGGCCTTCCCTTTTTCCATTGATCCTCCACTTTACCAAGCATGATATTATTCTCCAGAGAAAGGGCCTTCTAACAACATGACCAAAGTAGGTGAGACAAAGTCTGCACTTCCTCCAGGACAGATTTGTTAGTTCATTTAGCAGTCCATAGTACTCTCAGTATTTTTCACCAACATGACAACTCAAAAGCATCATCTCTTTTTCGGCCTTCCGTTTTAATTGTCCGGCTCTCACATGCTTATGAGGTGATTGATAATTCCATGGCTTGGGTTAGGCACACCTTAGTCTTCAGGGAGACATCTTTGCTCTTCAGCACTTGACAGAAATCTTTTGCAGCAGATTTGCCAAATGCAATACATCTTCTGATGTCTTGAGTGCTGCTTCCATTGGTATTGATTGTAGAACCAAGTAATATGAAGTCTTGTTGTGCCAAAGGCATTTGACTGCTAACCAGAAGGCTGGCAGTTTAAATCCACCAGCTACTCCTCAGAAGGAAGACTAGGAAATCTTCCATAGAGATATTGCCTCAGAAACCTGAGGAGGGGTCACTATGAGTCGGGATTGACTCAATGGCAGTGTTTGTTTTTTGTTTGGTTTGACAACTTCAATATTTTCTCCATTTATTCTGATACTACTTATTGGTCCAGTTGTGAGGATTTTTGTTTTCTTTGTACTGAGGAGTAATCCATACTGCAGATGGTATTCTTCAATTTTTATCAGTAAGTGCTTCACGTCATCCTCACTTTCAGCGAGTAAAGTTGTGTTGTCTGCTTATTGCAGGTTGTCAGTGAGCCATCCTCCAGTCCTGATGCCACGTTCTTCTTCCTATAATCCACCTTCTCTCATTATTTGCTCAGCATACAGATTGAATAAATATGATGAAAGGATACATTCCTGATTTACTCCCTTCCCTACTTAAAACCATTCAGTGTCCCCTTGTTCTCTTTGAATGACAGCCTCCTGGCCTATGTAGAGGTTCCTCATGAGTACAATTAAGTGTTCTGGAATTTCCATTCTTCTCAATGTTATCCATAATTTGTTAAGATCCACACTATTGAAGCTTTGCACAGTCAATAAAACACAAATAAACATATTTCTGGTATTCTTGGGTTTGAACCAAGATCTGTCTGACATCAGCTATGGTAACCCCATTCCATGTCCTCTTCTAAATCCAGCTTCAGTTTCTGGAAGTTCTCTGTCCATATACTGCTGCAACTATTTTTGAATTATCTTCAGTAATATTTTATGTTTATATGATATTATGATGATGTTCAATAATTTCCACATTCAGGTGGGATCACCTTTCTTTGGAATGGGTCCAAATATGCATCTCTTCCAGTTGGTTGGCCAGGTAGCTGTCTTCCAAATCTCTTGGCATAGATGAGTGAGTGCCTCTAGCACAGCATTTGTTTGTTGAAACATCTCAATGGATATTCTGTCAATTCTTGGAGCCTTGTTTTTTGCCAATTCCTTCAGTACAGCTTCAACTTCTTCTTTCAGAACCGTTGGTTCTTGATCATATGCCACCTCCTGGTATGGAAGAACATGGACCATTTTTTTATATATATACCATAATTATGTGTGCACTTTCCATCTTCTTTTGATGCATCCTGTATCATTCAATATATTGTCCATAGAACATTTCAATATTACAACTTGAGGCTTAATTTTTTTTCCCTAGTCCTTTCAACTTGAGAAATACCAAGCATGTTTTTCCCTTTTAGTTTTCTAACTCCAGGTCTTTGCACATTTCATTATAATAATACACGTTGTCTTCTCAAGCTGCTCTTTGAAATCTTCTGTTCAGCTCTTTTATCTTGTCACTTCTTGCATTTGCTTTAGACACTCTCCATTCAACAGCAACTTTCAGAGTCTCTTATGACATCCATTTTGGTCTTTTCTTCCTTTATTGTCATTTTAATGACCTTCAGCCTTCTTCAGGGACCTCTGGTGGCATAGTGCCTAAGGCATTGGACTGGTTCATGAATGATGTTCTTGATGTTATCTCACAATTCCTCTGGGTTTTTGTCATTGGTATTCAGTGTATCAAATCTATTCTTTAAATGGTCTCAAGATTCAGAAAGGATATAATCAAGGTAACATTTTGGCTCTTGTGGACTTGTTTTAATTATCTTCAGTTTCAACTTGAACTTGTATATGAGCAGTTGATGGTGTGTTGAACAATCAGCTCCTGGCCTTTTTTTGGCTGAAGATACTGAGCTTTTCCATTTCCTCTTTCCACAGATGTAGTCAATCCAATTCCTGTGTACTCCATCTGGCAAAGTCCATGTGTATAGCCACCATTTGTGTTGCTGAAAAAAGGTATTTGCAATGAATAAGTCATTGGTCTTGCAAAGTTTTATCATTCAGTCTCCAGCTTTATTTCTATCACGTAGGTCATATTTCCAACTACCAGTGATTCTTATTTCTTTCCTATATTTGCATTCCAGCCACCAGGATAATTTACACATCTTGATTGCACATTCAGTAATCTTCAGACTACACAACTTGGTAAAAATTGTCAATCTCCTCATTTGTCCAATTGGTGGTTGGTGCATAAATTTGAATTATAGTAGTATTAACTAGTCTTCCTTGTACCAAAATAAACCCCAAACTCACCACCATCAAGTCGATCCTGACTCATAGTGACCCCCTCCTTGGGTTTCTGAGGTGGTATTTCTATGGAAGTAAATTGCTCAGACTTCCTTCTTGGGAGTGGCTGGTGGGTTTGAATCCCCAACCTTCTGGTTAAGAGTCAAATGCCTTAAGAACTATGCCATCAGAGCTCCTGGTCTTCCTTGTAGGTATATGGATATTATCCTATCACTGACAGCTTTACTTTAGGAAAAATGTTGATACATTCTTTGTGATGATGAATGCCACACCATTCCTCTTCAATTTGTCATTCTCAGCATAGTAGATTATATAGTTGTCTGATTCAAAATGAGCAAAACTAGTCCATTTCAGCTTGCTAATGCCTAGGATATTGATCTTTATGTGTTCTATTTCATTTTTGACAACTTCCAATTTTCCTAGATTCATACTTAATATATTCTATGTTCCAATTATTAATGGATGCTTACAGCTGTTTTTTTTTTTTTTTTTTTTTCCTCATATTGATTTGTGTTACATCAGCAAAATGGAGGTTTCAAAAGTTTTATGCCATCCACATCATTGAGGTTGGCTCTACTCTGACGAGGCAGCTCTTCCCCAGTCATATCTTGATTGCTTTCTGGCCTGAGGAGCTCATCTTCTGGCACTGTATCAGACAATGTTTCACACCTATTCATAAAGTTTTCCAGTGATATATCAGACAGTTTTTCACTTCTATACATAAGGTTTTCACTGGCCAGTTCTTTGAGAAGTGGATTACCTCTTCCTTCTTCCAATTCTGTCTCATTCTGGAATCTCCATTGAAACCTGTCTACCATGGGTAACCCTGATGACATTTGAAACACAAGGGGCATAGGCTCCAGCCTCACAGCAATACTCAAGCCAGCACAGTATAACAAAGTGACAGACAAGTTTGTCTCCCTCAGTTGTTCCAAATGGTTCCTCTCAATTCCAGATCTTCCCCAGCTGCTCCAACACCTGCCTGCCATGCCCAGCTTGCTTACCTAGCCTGCCCCCATGTGCTCCAAAATACCCACATTCTGTGGCACCCGGCTTGCTTATCAGCCTGCCCCGGTGCTCCAAAACAACTGTGTTCTATGGCCCTTGCCTTGCTTACTTGGCTTGTCTCCAGGCACTCCAAAACACCTCCAAAAAACAAAGCTCTACAACTGACAGAATACCCATTGAGATGTTTCAAAAAATGGATAAAGCACTGGAGGTGCTTACGTGTTTATGCCAAGAAATTTGGAAAACAGCTTGAATATAGTAGACTTAAGTAAAATGAAATCCCTGACAACTTCATCCATTTCAGGAGGTGGCATATGATCAAGAACCAATGGTATTGAGGGAAGAAGTCAAAGCTGCCCTGAAGGAACTGACAAAGAACAAGGCTCCAGGAATTAATGGAATACCCATTGAGATGTTTCA
>NW_006922203.1:261322-265843 GCF_000298275.1 Orycteropus afer afer
AGAAGTTCCAGAGATGCAAGCTGGATTCAGAAGAGGACGTGAAACAAGAGATATCATTGCTCATGTCAGATGGATTTTGGCTCAAAGCAAAGAATACCAGAAACATATTTACTTGTGTTTTATTGACAATAAAAAGTGTTGGTTTTGTGGAACATAACAAATTGTGGATAACATTGAGAAGATTGGGAATTCTGGAAGACTTAATTGTGCTCATGAGGAACCTGTATATTAACCAGGAGGCTGCCATTAGAACAGAAAAAAGTGGACACTACATGGTTTAAAATCAAGAAGGGTGTGCATCAGGGTTGCATCCTTTCACCACACTTATTCAAACTATATGCTGAGCAAATAATCTGAGAAGCAGAACTATATGAAGAAGAACATGGCATCAAGATTGGAGGAAGAATAATTAACAACCTGTGATATGCTGATGACACAAGTTTGCTTGCTGAAAGTGAAGATGACTTCAAGCACTTACTGATGAAGATTGAAGAATACAGTCTGCACTATGGATTATATCTCAATATAAGCAAAAAAAAAATCATAACTGAACCTATAAGCAGCATCATGATGAATGAAGAAAGGAATGAAGTTGTCAAAGACTTCACATTGCTTAGTTCTACAATCAACACCAATGGAAGTAGCAGTCAAGACATCAGGCTATGTACAGTACTGGAAAAATTGGCTACAATGGACCTCTTTCAAGTGCTGAGGAGTAAAGATGTCTCTTTGAGGACTAAGGTGTGCCTGACACAAGCCATAATATTTTCAATCACCTCATATGCATGTGAGAAATGGACAATGAATAAGGAAAACCAAAGAAGAATTGATGCTTTTGAGTTGTGGTGCTGGTGAAGAAGGCTGAAAGTACCATAGACTGCTAAAAAACTAACAGAGTTATCCTGAAGGAAGTACAGCCAGAATTCTCCTTGGAAGCAAGAATGGCCAGACTTTGTCTCATCTATTTTGGTCATGCTGTCAGAAGGGACAATTCCTTGGAGAAGGATGTCACACATGGTAAGGCGGAGGGTTGACAAAAGAGGGGAAGGCCCTGAGGGAGATGGCTTGCCACAGTGGCTGTAGCAATGGACTCAAGTATAGCAAAGATAATGGAGCTAGCACAGGACCAGGGAGTGTTTCATTCTGCTATGCCTAGGGTCGCTATGAGTTGGAGATGACTTGACAGCACCTAACAACAACAATTATTTGGTTTCCACTTACTTGTCAAATCTTACCTAAAATTATGTTCTTCCATCAGTACCACCACTTGTCATCTGCAATGCAAGTTAATGGAATTTTTTTTTAAATTTACTTTTTACATACCAGTCTCTCTTTAATGTTTTAGTATTCACATACTTTTCTGCTTGTCTTCCTTCATCTTCCTCCATCTTCCATCACTTTATCACCTCAGAACTAATATTGTTATCCTATGTCCTTCAAGAGTCATCTTCTTCTTTGGTTTCCCTATTTTGCCCCCTCCTAATACTTACTCATGTTCTGCTTTTATCCACTTCTGTGGTGTATTGCTTGATATGGCCCTTCTAGCTGTTGTCCTCCATTCTGTGATGTATTGTAAATCCTGTTATCCATGCCTGTATGGGGTGGTGTGGTAGTTTAGGTTGGGTGTCAACTTGGCCGGGCAGCTGGTGGTAGCTGGTAGTAGCATTATAGTCATTCCCTATAATGACTGGCAATTGGCTCTGTGATGGGATTTGTCTTGAGCTGCTGATTGTTAAAGCCAACCACTTAGGTTATTTCTATTGGGGCAACACAGGTAGAATGTATCTTGAGTCATAACTTGCTGGAGGATATAATTTAAATCACCACCCTTAGCTTCCTTGAGGGTATACCTACAAATCTCCTGGGAAGTTTCACCCTCCTCTTGCATTTTTGTGCTTTGGCTCATCTTCATCTCACTCTTGGATTTGGGACAACAGCTGTCATCTGATCTGCTGATCAAGGTTTATCAAATTCTGAGAATTGGGAGGATCCTCCAGACCCACTCATGGACCTGGGACTCGCCAGCCTGTCGGCCTCCATGACTACTATGTGAGACGATCCCTTAGGTGTCTGTGAGTTTTGTGAAGCATACAGCAAGATACAGAACCATAAGATGGGAAATTACTGGAGGAGAAGGAGGAGTTAATGTCTGAAATGATGGAGTGGCATGGTAGTTTGGACATTTGGGACATTTTTAACTTCCACCCCATGGGGACTGGCCTTGTGCTGATCTTTCTGAGAGAAATTGTTCAAGCAACATCCCAAGCACAATTAAGCTAATTCATATCGGATTTATTATTTAGTTATGACCTGGTGGACAGGGAAATTGAATAAAGTTCTCAGTTTCTTTCAAAGTTGAGGCTTAAAGCTATGAAGTCTAATAATTTTATTTCAGTGGTCTGTTTTCTTTATTTCCAATTTACTATTGCATACATTTATATATAAATATAATAAGTATATAAATATATATATAAATGTTACATAAAATAGTGGCTAAAGCACATGACTGCTAACCAGAAAGCTGGCGGTTCAAACCCACCAGCCACTCCTCGGAAGGAAGGTTGGGCAATCCTACTTCCGTAGTGATACTGCCTTGGAAACCCAAGGAAGGGTCGCTATGAGTTGGGGCCGACTCAACGGCACATAACAACAACAACAACAACATAAATGTTATATATATGGCTCATTTTTAATAAATTAAAAAATTGTCAATACAATATGTTGTTGTTGTTATGTGCTGTTGAGTCAAACACAACTCATATATGATTACACCTATTTTTTTCAGCTGGCACTATGGAGGGATCTTTAGATATCTCCTTGACAATATTTTGAAGTCCTTCATTTCTCATTTCAAAATTCCTTCAGAAGCAGCTGCTGATGTCTTAAAAGAAAACTGTATACTTACTGTAATACTGCGGTTTTCATATATATACATGTAATAAGGAAATATGCAAAGACCTGGAGTTAGAAAATCAAAAGGGAAGAAAATGCTCAGCATTTCTCAAGCTGGAAAAGCTGAAGAAAAAATTCAAGCATCTAGTTTCAATATTGAAAGTTCCTATGGGTAGAATATTGAATGATGCAGGAAATATCAAAAGAAGATGGATGGAATACACAGAGTCATGTTACCAAAAAGAAGTAGTTAATGTTCATCCATTTTAGGAGGTGGCACATGATCAAGAGCCAATGGCATTGAAGGTAGAAGACAAAGCTTCACTGAAGAAACAGTCAACAGGAGTTGATGGAATGCCCTTTGAGGTGTTACAGCAAACGGATGCCACTCTGGATGCACTTGTTCATATATACCAAGAAATTCAAATTTCAAATACTCCACGAAAGACAGCTACATACTGAACTGACTGGAAGAGGGCCATATTTGTATCCATTCCAAAGGAAGGTGATCCCACAAAATGTGGAAATTATCGAACAATAGCTTTAATATCACACACAAGTAAAATCTTACTAAAGATAATCTAAAAATGTATGCAGCAGTATATTGACAGGGAACTTCCAGAAATAAAAGCTGGTTTCAGAAGAGGATGAGGAATGAGGGATATCATTGCTAATGCCATATGGATCTTGGCTGAAAGCAAAGAATATCAGAAAGATGTTTACTTGTGTTTTATGGACTATGAAAAAGCATTTGACTGTGTGGACCATGACAAATTATGGATAACATTGACAAGAATGAGAATTCCAGAACACTTAATTGTGCTCATGAGGAATCTGTACATAGACCAGGAGGCTGTTGTACAATCAGAACAAAGCGACACTGCATGGTTTAAAATCAGGAAGAGAGTGTGTCACGGTTGTATCTCTTCACCATACTTATTCAATTATGTATATTGAGCAAATCATCCCAGAAATTGGGCTAAATGAAAAACACAGCATCAGGATTGGAAGACTTCTCCTTAACCTGTGATATGTCAATGACCAAACTTTTGCTTGATGAAAATGAAGACTACTTGAAGTACTTACTGACAAAAATTAAAGAAAGAATACAGTCTGCAGTATGGATGACACCTCAACAAAAAGAAAATGAAAATCTTTATAAATGGACCAATAAGCACCATTACAATAAATGGAGAAAAGTTTGAAGTTGTCAAAGACTTCATATTACTTGGTTCTACAATCAACAACAATGGAAACAGCAGTCAAGAAATCAGACATATTGCACTGGGCAAATCTCCTGCCAAAGACCTCTTTACTGTGCTGAAGAGCAGAGATGTATCTTTGAAGAGTAAGGTGCACCTAATCCAAGCCATGTTGTTGTTGTTGTTAAGTGCTGTTGAGTCATTTCTGACTCATAGCGACCCCATGCACAGCAGAACAAAACACTGCCCGATCCCACTCCAGCCCCACAATCCCTGCTATACTTGAGCCAGTCATCGCAGCCACCATGTCACTCCATCTCAATGAAGGCCTCCCCCTCTTTTGTTGACTCTCCACCCTACCAAGCATGACATCCGTCTCCAGGGAATGGTCCCTTCTGACAACATGACCAAAATAGGTGAGACGAAG
>NW_006922203.1:270470-270990 GCF_000298275.1 Orycteropus afer afer
TAGCAACCCTTCCTTGGGTTTCTGACATTGTACCTCTATGGAAGTAGATTGCCCAGTCTTCCTCCTGAGAAGTGGCTGATGGGTTTGAACCGCCACCCTTCTGATTAGCAGGGAAATGCCTTAGGCACTATGCCACCAGAGCTCTGGTAGATCAAACCCACCAGCCACTCCTCAGAAGGAAGATTGGACAATCTACTTCTGTAAAGATACCACCTTGGATACCCAAAGAGGGGTCCTATGATTCGGGATTGACTTGATGGCAGTGATATACTTCTATAGGACACTTTATTTTTCATAATATGAAAATTGGAATTAATTAAATTATTGAGATGTAAGCCTTCCCTGGCGGACTTTAAGTTTCATATGAACTAAGTTTGTTTGCTATATTTTCTATTCTTTCATACTCAGAATGTATCAGAATGTTGGGACATCATTCATGTATGCACTCTCTCTTTCTTTATTTAATTAAATGGTGATTGAAAAAGTTAGGCATAAAACAGAAAGAAACAGTACAGATATA
>NW_006922203.1:271335-271927 GCF_000298275.1 Orycteropus afer afer
TTTTTTTTTTTTTTAGTGGATTAAACAAAAATGCCTTTGTGTCTTTTCTGAGCACCTCATCATTGTTCTTGTTGACAAAATTTTTTATTCTGGTGGTGTAGTGCCTAATGCACTTGACTGCTAACCAGAATTTTGGCAGTTCAAACCCATCAGCCACTTCTTGGAAGGAAGATTGGGCAATCTATTCCATAGTGATACTGCCTTGAAAACTCAAGGAGGGGTTGCTATGAGTCGGAGATGACTGGAAGGCACATAACAACAACAACATAAAGATTTTATACTAAAAATACTAAATGTCTTTTTCTCACTAAAAGCAATGTTACTTGGTTTGAGAAAAGTACATACTTGTTAGGAAAGATAAATGATCTGCCAAATGATAGATGGAAAATCTATTTACTGTTAAACATAAGTATTTCCAGTAAGAATCTATATAAAGATAATGAGATGTAAATATCACATGAAGTGTATCTCTCAATTCTTTGTTAGAATCAAATTATGTTTCATGAATAATTTAAAGCCTACATTCCTGAAATAGTGATATAAAATCATCATATTATTAAAATATTAAATAAAACCAAAAACCTAACTCACT
>NW_006922203.1:272562-273254 GCF_000298275.1 Orycteropus afer afer
TCAAACCCACCAGCCACTCCTTGGAAGGAAGGTTGGGCAATCTACTTCTGTAGAGATACTGCCTCAGAAACCCAAGGAGGGGTCATTATGAGCTGGGTTCCACTCAACTGCTATGAGAGTGTATATTTCAAAGTGTTTCTTAATCAGATGTAATGAAACAATTAATATGGTGAATTTAATCATTACCCAAGGATATCATTACCAAAGTAGAAAATTCCCGAGACAATGATTTTGAATTTACAGTATTATAAAACAGAACAATATAATATATTCAGCCATCATTACAGGGAAAGGAGAATTCAGGTTTTTTTTTTTTTTTTTTTAACTACATTCCTCATGAGTAAAAGATATTTTGCTTATCTAAAATATTAGTGTAGTGCCTAAGGCATTTGACTGCTAACCAGAAGGCTGGCGGTTCAAACCCACCAGCCACTCCTTGCCACTCCTTGGAAGGAAGGTTGGGCAATCTACTTCCATAGTGATACCGCCTCGGTAACCCAAGGAGGGGTCGCTATGAGTTGCGTCCAACTGGATGGCACATAACAACAAAAACAAAAAAATATTTTAAATTTATTTTGAAGTAATTTTTTGAATATGTCATATATAAATTAGGATAGGATTGTTTCTCTGTACATACACTCTAATGAATATTTAACAATAAATTCAGGGTTTGCTTCTACTTTTGTGATGGC
>NW_006922203.1:273659-279038 GCF_000298275.1 Orycteropus afer afer
GTTTCTGAATTATCTTCAGTAATACATATTATTAATATCTATGAAAAATATAAGTAGGCTGAAATAGAAGGATCTAAATCCTAGTCTGAAAATAGAAAACATTCACTGGTTATGAAGAAACAGCTTTACACCCTGTTTTGATTCTATAGTGCTGCTCTAACAGAAAATACCTCAAATAGATGGCTTTAACAAACAGGAGTCTATTTTCTTATAGTTTAGGATAAAAATCTGAGTTCAAAATGTCAGCTCTAGGAGGTGGGTGAAGGCTCTTCCACCTTGGGCTTCAGCTCTGCCTCTTGCTCCTGGCCCACAGGAGCTAGAGTTAAGCTCTCTTAATTCAGGCAGCTGCTGATTGCTGAGGCTGACAAATCCAACATGAACAAGTAACATGGTATAGTCCTATTATATCAAGCAACATGGCAAGCCACTAGTTCAATTCCAGAAACAGTCTCAAGATCAGCAGGTGACATGTTAGGCACTGAGATGAAGACTTGGTCAAACGTAGGATCCAGATGTGCTAAAAAGCTAGAGACATTTCTCAAAACTTCCTATGTGCTGGAAGCAGACTATATCCCAAAGGCACTGATTCAGCTGCTCACAGCATATTCCACCATAGAGCTGATTACCAATCTCATCATAGGGAATCACTACGTTCAGCTCCCTATCTACTCAAAAGCTGACCTAGTCAAGTTGACATATAACCTTAACTATCACATGCCCTAACCTCAGTTTGCAGGTATCAAATATATTCAGAAGAAAGGTAGCACTGGTTGCTGGTTGGAGAAACCTTAGATATTTTGTAAATTGAACAAGAAAGTAATGGAATAATGATGCAATAAGTGAGAAGGCATTCCATAGAACATCAAGTCCCATTCTATTCATCATCCACCACTATTCACCATAATCTTTGCATAAACTATTGGCAATTTTCTACTTAATTTAGCAAAAGAGTACTTGTTAGCGTACTACAGTTCCTGTTCACACATACACACACAGTGTGTAATGCATATAACTAATTTCATGAGTTGAGTTAGAGATTTATCCATGTATTCATTTATTTAACCAAATAAATATTAATTGAGCCCTTACTGTACCAGGCCCCATTCTTGATGCTGGGCATAGAAGTCAAGAGTTAATGAGAATATCCTGGTTAAGGTTGCCTCTGTGAATGGTATAGTTTCACAAGGAATTATGATATTAAACCAGAAACTACCTAAACAATAAATTAATTATGTTAACTTTTGGAGGAAGTAGCAAGTTCCATCTCTAGTAATTACTTAAACAATGACACAACAATTATAAGAAATGTTCCAAGAGAGAAGTATCATGAGCTAGGAAGTGATAAATTGAGACACAGGTCTTTTAATTCATGGAAAATCATAGTCTCTAAAACCTAATTTCAGAAATGAAATCTATTGACTATTCTCATGCTTTGTAGTGATGTCAGATATTTTTAATTCAACTTCTCTAAAGAGATGAATAGCGAAAATAAATAACTATAATGTAAATACCCAGTATAGTAAATAAATTAAACCAATAATGTCTTTGGTTTGAAGACAACTGTAAATGTGAACGCTATGGTTCAATTTTGTACAAAATGAAATTGCTTAAGAAATGCAATATAGAGATCTACAGATAAAAAGCTTTAAAAGAACAGATGAAAACTCTTAATAACAGTTTGAAAAAAGAGATTGTTTCCACATTTACTTTAAATTTTGGCAACATTTATTTAAACCACATTTTGATTTTCTTGTATCCATCAAGTCTATCTGATACTACAATTGTGATAATGACTAAATAACCATAGACAAGCTAATTTTTTATTTGTTCACCAAAATAAGACTCTTTTTCCTTAAGATAGTCAATGGAATTATGGATGGAAGTTTTAAAATGAACCTTCAAAGTTTGCTTTTGATTCAAACTTCCATTTCCATTTGCAATAATTTGATCCTCTGTACTTTTGAATATACTGATGGCTGGTTGATATTCTGCTCAGTCAGAAGAAAATGAATTTGATTCCAAGGTCTATTAAGAAGTCAGTCAAAAGCAAAAGAATAAGGAGATTGGGACTGTTAAGATGTTCGTAAACGAACACATTTGCATTACTTTTCAAGTAAATTATGCTCAAGTAGACATAATACTAAGGCAGGCCAAGAATGTTATATCTTTCCTCATTTTCAACGATTTATATGCCTAAGAACTACATACAGACATCATGAATTCAGTCAAAGTTTTACTCGAAAATATGTCTTTAATTTTATTATAAGAAACATAAATCATAGGACCTTTATTGATCTGACTGCCAACCAGAAGGCTGGCCGTTCACACCCACTAGCCACTCCTCAGAAGGAAGGTTGGGCAATCTGCTTCCATAGTGAAACTGCCTCGGAAACCCACGGAGGTGTCGCTATGAGTTGGATGTGACTCAGTGAAAGTGAGTTTGGTTTGTGAGTTTGGATTGGCTTGGTTTATTCATTAATATACTTTGTATTTAAAATTATATATTTTATTCATTGTTGTTGTTGTTGTTATGTGCCATCGAATCAGCCCCGACTCATAGCGACCCCTTCTTGGGTTTCCAAGACAGTATCACTATGGAAGTAGATTGTCCCATCTTCCTTCCAAGGAGTGGCTAGTGGATTTGAACCACCAGCCTTCTGGTTAGCAGTCAAGTGCCTTAGCCACTATGCTACCAGAGCTCCCATTTTATTCATATGTCTTGCTAAATAATGTCATTTCAAAGTGTTCTATTATTACTATCAGAGACTGTTCTAGTATTTTTAGATTTTGAGGGACAAGATTTTTAAATCTCACAATAACAATAATGAATATATGTTTTAATTATGCTTACTATACATGTTTTATTTAAAATGACCGAGGGTGCAGCCATTTTGAATGTTTAGAAGTGGTGGCCATTTTGGATATTTAAAGTGACCGAAAAAGGCAAAGTGGACTGGAACAGATCAAGAAGTCAGCTTCAGGGACCCAGGTGAGGAGAGGAAACCCAGGCCATTCCCCACAAGCACTGAGGTGGGAAGGCAGGGAAAAGACAGAAAAGGCAAAGGATGGAATAGATCAAGGAGTCAGCTGAAGGGATCCAGGTAAGGGTGGTTGGAGGAGTCCAATAGCTAAGAGAGACAAACTTGTCTGTCAGTTTATCGTACTGTGGTGATGTGTTGCTGTGAGTCTCGAGGCTGTGCCACTGGTGTTTCAAACCCAAGTGGGGTGCACATGGTACACAGGTATCAGCCCGGCTTTCAGACTGAGACAGACTAGGAAGAAGGAGGAGGCCATCCACCTCTCAAAGAATTGACCAGGGAAAACCTTATGGATAGCAGAAAACACTGTCTGATATGTTACTGTGCAACTTTATGAATAGTCTGGGAACATTGTACAATATAGAGGAGGAAGATGAGTCACTTAGCTTAGAAAGCTCTCAAAGTAGGACTGTGCAAGAGCTGCATTATCAGAGTAAAATCAACTTTACTCTTATGGATAAGGTAAATCTTCGAAACCTCCATTTGCAGATGTGGCACCACTCAAATTGAAGAGAAACAGCTGCAGACATCCATTAATCATCAGAACATGGAATGTATGAAGTATTAATCTAGGAAAATTGGAAGTTGCAAAAAAGAAATGGAATGCATAAAGATTGATATCTTAGACATTAGTGAGCTGAAATGGACTCATTTTGGTCATTTTGAATCAGACAACCATATGATCTACTATGCTGGGAAAGACAGTTTAAAGAGGAATGACATGTCATTCATCATCACAAAGTATGTTTCATGATCTGTCCTGAAGTACAATGCTGTCAGTGATAGGATAATATTCATATGCCTACAAGGATGATCCGTTAATATGACTATTATTCAAATTTATGCACCAATCACCAAAGCCAAAGATGAGGAAATTGAAGATGTTTATCAACATCTGCAGTCTGAAATTGACCAAATATTCAATCAGGATATGTTAATTATCACTGTTGACTGGAATGCAAAAGTTGAAAACAAAGAAGAATCACAGGTAGTTGGAAAATTTGGGCTTGGTGACAGACATAATGCTGGAACTCACATGGTAGAATTTTGCAAGACCAACAACTTGTTCATTGCAAACACCTTTTTTTAACAACACAAACAGTGGCTGTACACGTGGACTACACCAGATGGAACACACAGGAATCAGATTGACTACATCTGTGGCAAGAGGCGATGGAGAAGCTCAATATCTTCAGCCAAAACCAGGCCAGGAGCTGATTGTGGAACAGACTATCAACTGCTCATATGCAAGTTCAACTTGAAGTTAAAGACAAACAGTCCACAAGAGCCAAAATATGATCTAGAATATATCCCTCCTGAATTTAGAGACAATCTAAAGAATAGATTTGATGCATTGAACACCAATGACCAAAAATAAGAATTGTGGGATGACATAAAAAGCATCATCCATGAAGACAGCAAGAGGCCACTAAAAAGACAACAAAAGAAGAGAAGACCAAAATGCATGGAAGAAGAGACTCTGAAACTTGCCCTTTAGTGGAGAGTGGCTAAAGCAAATCGAAGAAATGACAAAATAAAAGAATTGAACAGAAAATTTCAAAGAGCAGCTCAAGAAGACAAAGCCAATTACTATAATGAAATGTTCAAAGACCTGGAGTTAGAAAACCAAAAGGGAAGAACATGCTCAGAATTTCTCAAGCTGAAAGAATTGAAGAAAAAACTTAAGCCTCGAGTTGCAATATTGAGAGATTCTAGGGGCAAACTATTGAATGTTGCAGGGAACATCAAAAGAAGATGGAAGGAATACACAGAGTCACTGTACCAAAAAGCCCTGGTCCATCTCCATCCATTTCAGGAAGTGGCATAGGATCTAGAACCAATGGTACTGAAGGAGGAATTTGAAGCTGCAATGAAGGAATTGGCAAAGAACAAGGCTCTGGGAATTGACAGAATACCCATTGAGATATTTCAACAAATGGATGCCACACTGGAGACACTCACTCGGTTATGCCAAGAGATTTGAAAGACAGCTACCTGGTCAACTGACTAGAAGAGATTCATATATGTACCCATTCCAAGGAAAGGTGATCCCACAGAATGTGGAAATTATTGAACAATATCATTAATATCACACACAAGCAAGATCTTACTGAAAATAATTCAAAAACAGTTGCAGCAGAATATTGATAGAGAACATCCAGAGGTGCAAGCTGGATTCAGAAGAAGATGTGGAACAAGGGATATCATAGCTATTAGGTGGATCTTGGCTGAAGGCAAAGAATACCGGAAAGATGTTTACTTGTGTTTTATTGACTATGCAAAGGCATTTGATTGTGTGGATCATGACAAATTATGGATAACATTGAGAAGAATGGGAATT
>NW_006922203.1:279503-281602 GCF_000298275.1 Orycteropus afer afer
CTTGCTGAAAGTGAGGATGACTTGAGGCACTTACTGATGAAGACTGAGGAACACAGTCTGCAGTATGGATTACATCTCAATATAAAGAAGACAGAAATCCTCAGAACTGGACCAATAAGGAGCATCATGATAAATGTAGAAAATATTGAGGTTGTCCAAAAATTCATGTTGCTTGGTTCTACAATTGACGTCAATAGAAGCAGAAGTCAGGACATTAGATGATGTGTAGCACTGGGCAGGTCACCTGTGAAGTAACTCTTTCAAGTGCTGAGGAGCAAGGATGTCTCCTTGAGGACTAAGGTGCACCTGACACAGGCCATGATACTTCCAATCATCTCATATGCATGTGAGAGTTGGACAATGAATGAGGAAGACCGAAGAAGAGTTGATGCTTTTGAGTTGTTGTGCTGATGAAGAATGCTGAAGGTACAATGGACTGCCAAAAGACCTAACAGATCTTTCCTGGAGGAAGTGCGGCCAAGATGCTCCTTGGAAGTGAGGATGGCCAGACTTTGTCTCACCTACTTTAGTCATGTTGTCAGAGGGGACAATTCCCTGGAGAAGGATGTCATCCTTGGTAAGGTGGAGTGTCGACAAAAGAGGGGAAGACCTTCAACAAGGTGGATTGACATGGTGTCTGCAGCAATGGGCTCAAATATGGCAAGGATCATGGAGCTGATGTGGTATGTGGTGGTGTTTCATTCTCCTGTGCATGGGGTTGGTGAGTCGGAAATGACTAAACGGTATCTAACAACAACAAAGAAATATACATGTATTTTAAAATATTGGATAGACTGGTAATTGTTGATAGGATTAGAACAGTCTGTACACAAGAGCAAAGGAATAATGTAATAAAACAATGGGGGACTAAAACCATAAACATTTAGTTCTTCATATCAAATACATCCATGGATAAGCTGTCCAGGACTTGAATATTGTCTCCATATATCTTTCAGAGAGAAAAACTTCTTTTATCTCTGTGTTCTGCTGTTCTCATGTGTGGGTTGCAACATTATCTGATAGCTTTATTCCTATAGTACGTGTCACAAGAGTCCCAGACAAATTTTCTTTTAATCACTCATTGATCAGAAATATTATTCAGACAATTTGGTTATTTTTAGGTGCCACTAAAAAGACAAACAAACAAAAACTCACCGCTGTTGAGTCAATTCAGACTCATAGAGACCCCTTCTTGTGTGTCTGAAGCAGTATCTCTATTGAAGTAGATTTCCCAGTCTTCCTTCCAAGGTGTGGCTGGTGGGTTTGAACTGCCAGCCTTCTGATAGTAGTCAAATGCCTTAGGCACTAAGTCCCCAGTGAGTCCATATAAAAGGGTAGAACTGTTTCATGAACTTTCTAGGTTTTAATCTTTAAGGGAGCAGATCTCCAAGTCTTTCTTTGTGCTGCTGGATAGATTCTAAACTCAAAACTGTTGGTAAGCAGCTGAACACTTAAATTTGTGAAAACCAAAGCTTCTTATGCAGATTTTAATCATATGTAATCAGTGATATTCAATATGCAGCCTAGATAATTAAATGCAATTTTAGTATTGCAAAATATTCTGTTACTAAAAAAAATACAAAACTTCAGTTTTGGTAGATAAGTAGAAGTTTTTGTCCTAGTATTATAATTATAATCTCTCTCTCTCTCTCTTTTTTTCTCTCTCCTTTTTCTCAACAAGTGAGGACATATTGTTGTTGTTAGGTGCTGTGGAGTCTATTCCGACTCATAGCGACTCTACACGCAGCAGAACGAAACACCACCCAGTCCTGAGCCAACTCTACAATATACTTGCTATACTTGACCCCATCACTGCAGCCACTGTGTCAGTTCATCTCACTGAGGGCCTTCCCCTCCTTCATCGACCCTCCACCTTACCAAGCATGACATCCTTCTCCAGGAAATGGTCCCTTCCAACAACATGACCAAAGTATGTGAAATGAAGTCTGGCCATTCTCTCCTCCAAGGAGCATTCTGGCTGCACTTCCTCCAGGACAGACCTGTTAGTTCTTTTAGCAGTCCACAGTACTTTCAGCATTCTTCACCAGCACCACAGCTCAAAAGCATCAAATCTTCTTCGGTCCTCCTTATTCATTGTC
>NW_006922203.1:281921-284198 GCF_000298275.1 Orycteropus afer afer
ATACTGCAGACTGTATTCTTCAATCTTCATCAGTAAGTACTTCAAGTCATCCTCACTTTCAGCAAGCAAAGTTGTGTCATCAGCATATTGCAGGTTGTTAATGAGTCTTCCTCCAATGCTGATGCCACATTCTTCCTCATATAGCCCAGCTTCATGGATTATTTGCTCAGGATACAGATTGAATAAGTATGGTGAAAAGATACAACCATGACACACTTCGTTCTTGATTTTAAATCATGCAATATTTCTTTTTTTTCTCTTTGAACAACAGCCTCCTGGTCTATGTACAGATTCCTCATGAGTACAATTGAGTCTTCCGGAATTCCCATTGTTCTCAATGTTATCCATAATTTTTTATGATCCACACAATCAAATGCTTTTGCAAAGTCAATAAAACACAAATAAACGTCTTTCTGGCATTCTTTGCTTTGAGCTGAGATCCATCTGACATCAGCAATGATATCCCTCATTCCATGTCCTCTTCTAAAACCAGCTTGTATTTCTGGAAGTTCTCTGTCCATATACTGCTGCAACTATTTTTGAATTATCTTCAGTAAGATTTTACTTGCAAGCAATATTAATATTATTATTTGATAATTTCCACATTCTGTACGATTACCTTTCTTTGGAATGGGTACAAATGTGGATCTCTTCCAGTTACTTGGCCAGGTAGCTCTTTTCCAAATCTCTTGGCATAACCAAGTGAGTGCCTCCACCAGGGCATTCGTTTGTTGAAACATCTCAGTGGGTATTCTGTCAATTCTTGGAGCCTTGTTCTTTACCAATTTTTTCAGTGCAGCTTCAACTTCTTCTTTCAATACTGTTGGTTCTTGAACATATGCCACCTCTCGAAATGGATGAAGAGCCACCAGTTCTTTTTTTATACAGTGACTCTGTGTATTCCCTCCATCTTCTTTTGATGTTTCTTGCATTATTCAATATTTGTCTATAGAATCTTTCAATATTGCAACCCAAGGTTTAAAATTTTTGCCTCAGTTATTTCAACTTGAGAAATGTCAAGTGTGTTCTTTCCTTTTAGTTTTCTAACTCCAAGTTTCTGCACATTTCATTGTAGTAAATAACTTTGTCTTCTCAAGCTGCTCTTTGAAATCTTCTGCTCAGCTCTTTTATTTTGTCATTTCTTCCATTTGTTTTAGCTATTCTCTGCTCAAGGGCAAGTTTCAGAGTCTCTTCTGACATCCATTTTGGTCTTTTCTTGCTTTCTTGTCTTTTTAATGACCTCTTGCTTTCTTCATTGATGATATTCTTAATGTCATCCCACATTCTTCTGGTTTTCAATCACTGGTGTTCAGTGAATCAAATCTATTCTTTATGCAGTCTTTAAATTCAGAAGGGATATATTCAAGCTCATATTTTGGCTCTTGTGCACTTGTTTCAATTGTCTTCTACTTCAACTTCAACGTGCATATGAGCAGTTAATGGTCTGTTCCACAATCAGCTCCTGGCCTTGTTTTGGCTGAAGATATTAAGCTATTTCATCTTCTCTTACCACAGATATAGTCAATCTGATTCTTGTATACTCCATCTGGCAAAGTCCACATGTATAGCTGCCATTTGTGTTGTTGAAAAAAGGTATCTGGAATGAATAAGTCATTGGTCTGGCTGGAAAAGCAGGAGAAAGGGAATAAAAGCCAGGAATATGGATAGAAGAGCAGTCAGCCCCAGGGTTACAGGTGAGGAGAGACAACTCAGGGACGCCCAAAGTAGCAGGTGGGAAGAACAGGAGAAAGGGGATTAAAAGCCAGGAAGCCAGAGAGAAGAGTAATTAGCCGAAGGGATTAGCTGAGGGGAGGAAACTAGGCCCACCCAGAGTAGCAGGTGGGAAGAGCAGGAGAAAGGGGATAAAAGTGAGGAACCCGGACAGAGGTACACTCAGCCACATGGACCCAGGTGGGGGTCATACAAGAGGTCTCCAACAGCAAGACAAACTTGTCTGTCGGTTTGTCCTACTGTGGTGACACGTAGACATGAGTTTTGAGACTGAGCCTCTGTTGTTTAAAACCCAGTGAGATGCACCTGGTGCCAGCTTATAGACTGAGACAGACTAGGAAGAAGGAAGAGGCTGTCCACTTCTCAAAGAATTGGCCAGGGAAAACCTTATGAATAGCAAAGAAATACTGTTTGGTACATTACCATGCACCTTTAGGAATAGTACGTTTAGGCTAAAAAGCTCTCAAATTAGGACTGGGAAAGAGTTGCAACATCTGAGTAAACCCAGCCTTACTCATATGGAAAAGAGAAAGCTTTCAAGACCTT
>NW_006922203.1:286653-292093 GCF_000298275.1 Orycteropus afer afer
ATGGACTGCTAAAAGAACTAACAGATCTGTCCTGGAGGAAGTGCAGCCAGAATGTTCCTTGGAAGCAAGAATGGCCACACTTTATCTCACCTGTTTTGGTCATGTTGTCAGAAAGGACCATTCCCTGGAAAAGGATGTCATGCTTGGTAGGGTGGAGGGTTGACGAAAGAGAGGGAGGCCTTCAACAAGATGGATTGACACAGTGACTGCGATGATGGGCTCAAGTATAGCAGGGATTGTGGGGCTGGCGCGGGATTGGGCAATGTTTCGTTCTGCTGTGCATGGGGTGGCTATGAGTCGGAAACGACTTGACAGCACTAAACAACAACAACAACAACAAGTCATTTGTCTTACAAAATTCTATCATGCAATCTCCAGTGTTATTTCTGTCACCAAGGCCAAATTTTCCAACTAAGGGTGATTCTTCTTTGTTTCCAACTTTTGCATTCTAATCACCAGTGATAAGCAACACATCTTGATTACATGTTTGGTCAATTTCAGACTGCAGAATTTAATAAAAATCTTCAATTTCTTCATCTTTGGCTTTAGTGGTTGGTGTATAAATTTGAATAATAGTAGTATTAGCAGGTCTTTCTTGTAGACATATAGATATTATTCTATCACTGACAGTATTGTACTTCAGGGCGTATCTTGAAACATACTTTGTGATAATGAATGCCATGTCATTTCTCTTCAATTTGTCATTCTCAGCATAGTAGATCATATTGTTGTCTGATTTAAAATGCCTGAAATCTGTCTATTTCAGCTCACTAATGCCTAGGACATCAATCTTTATTCATTCCATTTCATTTTTTACCAGTTCCAATTTTCCTAGTTTCATATATCGTTCATTTCATGTTCCAATTATTAATGGATATTTGCAGCTGTTCCTCTTCAATTTGAATCATGCCATGTCAGCACATGCAGGTTGTGAAAGACTTACTTTATCCATATCATTAAAGTTGGTTCTACTCTGATGGGGCAGCTCTTTTCCAGTCCTATTTTAGTGCCTTCCACCTAAGGAGCTTGTCTTCCTGCACTCTGTTGGACAATGTTTCCAAGCTATTCACAAAGTTGCCCAATAATGTATCAGACAGTGTTTCTCTGCTATTCATAAGGTTTTCCCTGGCCAATTTTTGAGAAGTGGATGGCCTCCTCCTTCTTCCTAGTCTTTCTTAGTCTGTAAACTGCATTGAAACCTGTGAATAATGTGCAACTCTATTGGTGTCTGAAACACCAGTGGCACAGCCTCAAGTCTCAGAGCAATGTACAAGCCTCACAGGATGACAAACTGACAGAGGAGTTTTTCTTCTTTACCTGTTGGAAAACTCTGTGCCCTCCCCTTACCTAATTCCTACTTTGAACCTGCCACTTTGTGGTCCTTGCCCACTCCCTTCCTTTCCTGTCTCTAAGGAGGTTGGGGCCTAGCCTTGCCTCCCACCCCTTTTACCTAGATATCCTGCAGCTCCTGTGGTCCCCAGAGCTACTCCTGGTCCCTTCCTTTCCTGGTTCTAGGGGGCTTGGGGCCTAGCCTTTCCTCTCTCCCCTTTTACCTGGATATCCTACCACTCCTGAGGTCCCCAAGTTTGCTCCTACTCCCTCCCTTTCCTGGATCTAGGGGGCTTGGGCCTAGCCTTGCTTTCTGCGCCTTTTTAAGTGAGGAAATAGAGATGCAGAAATCTACATATCTGGTTCAATATTATATTATAGAACCTCTGTGTCTTTTTAAGGCGCTCTGGTGGCGTAGTGTCTAAGGCATTTGACTACTAACCAGAAGGCTGGAGGTTCAAACCCATCAATTATTCTATGGAAGGAAGATTGGGTGACCTACTTCTGTAGAGATACCACCTTGGGAACCCAAGGAGGGGTCACTATGAGTCAGATCCAACTTGATGGCAGTGAGTTAGAGTCTTTTTAACTGTTTGCCATTCTATTTAAGGTAAAATTTTAGAACATTTGAGAATAATAAAAACAAAAATTGTCTCTCTGGGGTAAATTAAAAATATTTTAACCATTTAAATCTTACAAGTATTTATGTAATGTCTTATACATGGCAATACTTTTTTTGTGGTATAGAAATGATAGAATGATAAAACTCAAATGATTATTTAAGAAAATTAGTCTGAATTATAAAGATAGTAGGGGATGGGCAGTAATAGGAAAAACACCATGCAGATAAATTCTTAATGCCTTTGAGTGTTAAGAAAGTGAAGTTTTGGGGAGGAGGAATCTAATTCTGAGCTTTCAATGCTGGATACCTAAAAGATTCTCCACCTTTGGAGGGATAACTGGGAAAAGGACCCCATGGTCCAGTACCTATTAAACTGTCAAATCCAGAGGAGGGCTAATATTTGTGAACATTTATTTAAGGATAAACAAACCTTATCAAAATAATCCTTTGCAGAAAAATTGGAAAAAAAATATTTAAATTGGGAGTTATTTCATAGCCAATGTAATCATCCTTACTTACCTTTCTTTGCAGCACCTGAACACTTTTCTTTGGTACTGAAGCAACCAATCCTTCACAAGGCAGCAGCCAGATTTGTTTAGGGTATAGTGCTAAGAACACAAATAGCAAGATGCTTAGAGCCGTTGTGTGACAATACATTGTAAACAGATACAATGTACCTTTGGTTCTATGAATTGTGGGGGGCTACAGAGTGTTTCAATTACATTGTTTTGTGGTCTAAGAACACATATTTAAACTTCCCGGGGAACTGAAGTTCTTTGGAATAAAAGTCATATGCATTGAGTGAATTTTCATATTATTTAGAAATATAAAATTCTACCTTATCCATGATTATTTTAGTTAAAGGAGCTCTGGTACCATAGTGCCTAAGGTGTTTGACTGCTATCCAGAAGGCTGGTGGCTCAAACCCACCAGCCACTCCTCGGAAGGAAGGCTGGGCAATCTACTTCCGTAGTGATACTGCCTCAGAAACCCAAGGAGGGGTCACTATGAGTCAGGTCTGACTCAATCGCACATTAAGAACAACAGCAACAATTTTAGTTAAAACAACTTTGCTCTCTTTTTTAATTTTTCTGGTTTTCATACCATTTAACACTCATAATTTGGCATGGTCTGGTCTACTTCTTAGGAGCTCTGGTGGTGCAGTGCTTAAGGCATTTGACTGTAAACCAGAAGGGTAGTGGTTCATACCCACCAGCCACTCCAAGAAAGGAAGATTGGGCAATCTACCTCCGTAAAAATGTACTACCTCAGAAACCCAATGAGGGTCAGTATGAGTTGGAATTAACTCCATGTCAGTGGGTTTAGCTTTTTTTTCTTTTTCTTTTTCTTTTTTTGGTCTACTTCTCATAGCTATTTCATCCCTATCATTTATACCAATATTAAAAAAAAAAAAAAAAGTACATGTGAGTTATATTATGGAGTGAATTTCTATTTAAAATCATTGTACAGTAATATTTTCTTCATCCCTACTGTGTTCAAACAAAGCATGTAAAAAGTAGGTAACAAATGACATTTTATATTCTTTATGACATAGAGAATGATCAGAAATGTGAAGAAATTTGAGAAAAATAATGCATCATTTATAATATAGAAATTCTTTCCTAAAAATGAGAAAAATGCATTTTTTGGAAAAAAAAAAAGGAGCACTTCAGTTTTGTGAGAGAGATTTTAAATTAAATTTCAGGAGGAGGGGATATGCTCAGATAAGTTATTAAAGCTGATGGACAATTGGATAACAAGATGATAGAATCATGTTTGACTTTAGCAAATATAATCAGAAGAAAATTTTAAGGAAAAGGATTTGTAAAATAATTTTAGAATGAGATAAACCTATTGTTATTGAGTCAATTCTGACACAAAGTGACCCAATAGGACAGAGTAGAACTGTCTCACAGGGTTTCCAAAGCTGTAATCTTTATAGAAGCAGGCTGCCACATCTTTCCCCCACAGAACAACTGGGGATTTGAACTACTAAAGAAAATGAGCCTTTTCTAAAAATAAGAGACTCTGAGAGGGTATATGGACTAAATAAAATAATACTTGAAATTGAAAATGAGTATTGGAAATAATTCCAGAGAAGAAAAAATCCTGATCAAAATGCATGCATAACATGTAGCACTACAGCTATAATCAGACTTCAGTTTGTCCTATCTTACTGAAATTACTGAATATAATAGCTGCTTTAAATTTTTTCAGTATTTTACAGCTTCAATCTGCTCTCTCCATAGAAGTCAGATAATTCTTAAATAAAGCATAAATCTACCATGGCTTCTGCCTTCATGCCGGAAAATAAATCCAAAAGCCTTCATAATTTTGCCTCTGTTTCTTTCTTTACTTTGCTTCACCTCATTCACCTCACACTCTATGCAAAATCTCAGTATTTGAAATTGTCATAGAATCACTCTTTTCTGACTCACCTTCAGACTCTTCATAAAGCTCTTTTCTCTGCCTCCTTGCCTCTTCTTTTTTTTTTTTTTTTTTCTCTTTTATATATACCTTCAACCAACCTTGTTGTTGTTGTTATGTGCCGTCGAGTTGGACCCGTCTCATAGTAACCCCTCCTTGGGTTTCTGAGGCAACTTTACTCCTTATAAAATTTTCTGCCCATAGCCTTCCCTGGACAAATAAACAACATCATGATAAAAGGAGAAAAGATTGAACTTGTTAAGGATTTAATTATACTTGAATCCACAGCAATGTCCATGGAAGCAGCAATCAAGATATCATGAGACAAATTGAATTGGGCAAATATGCTGGAAAAGATGTCTTTAAAGTGTTAAAAAGCAAAGATGTCTCTTTGAAGACTAAGGTGTACCTGACCTAAATCATGGTATTTTCAATCCCTTCATATGCATTCAAAAGCTGGATAATGTAAAGGAAGACCAAAGAAGAACTGTTGAATTTGAATTATGGTGTTGGTGAACAATATTAAATACACTACAGACTTCCAGAAAAATGAATAAATTTGTCTTGGAAAAAGTACAGCCAGAAAGCTCCTTAGATGTAAGGATGATGGGACTTCATGTTGTGTACTTTGGAGATATTATCAGGAGTGAAGCAATCGTTTTGAGGATGGCACAGATCCAGACAGTTTTTTTCTGCCTGGTGCTAGTAGGGTTGTTACGAATTTGAACGAACCCGACAGCACCTAACAAAAAATTACAAGCTTTCCCTAACTAGATTCCAAACTGAACACTGAATTGTCTCAGTGTGGTCCTGTGGGCATTAGAGTTAAATTTTCCCATTGCACTGTGAATTTTAACTTACTGGTCTGCATAAGAAGAAAAGTCTCTTTAGTTCAAGAACAACATCCTGTTCCGAATTATACTTAAACTGTACAGGAACAGCTAGCACTTAACATATCAAATAGTAAGCATTATATATATATATATATATATATATATATATATATATAGGATCAAATTTGCAACAGCTACTGGCAGTATAGGGTAGTAAGTTCATGTTAAT
>NW_006922203.1:293323-312282 GCF_000298275.1 Orycteropus afer afer
ATACTAAAAAGAAAAAAAAAAAAGAAAGAAATCATATTGGCAAGTGTTTTATGAATGCATAAATCTGCCACTTGATACCTTGCAACAATTTCTTCTTGATGACTAAATAGGATAAATATATTTCTCAAAATATATTTAAACTCAGCTACGATTATTCAGTAGCACAATTGACTTGTTTTGTTAGGTGCTGTCGAGACAGTAACAAGCCAAAGCGATCATATGGACGAGAGATTGTTTTGTTTTGACACTGCCAAGTCCTTCATCCTCAAAATTGTTCCTATGTTTGAGGCATTGCTGCAGCCACTGTCAAGCCATCTGTTGAAGGTCTTCCTCTTTCTCACTGACCCTCCACTTTTCCTAGCATGACAGCCTTCTCCTGGCGCCAAGATATGTCCAAAGTACAGGAGATGAAGTCTTGTTGTCCTTGCTTCTAAGGAGTATGCTGGCTTTACTTCCTCCAAAACAGATTGGTTCTTTCTTCTGACAATCCCTAGTGTATTCACTATTCATCACGAACACCATAATTCAAAGACATCAATTCCTCTTTGATCTTCCTCATTCATTGTCTAGCTTTCACATACTTATGAGACAATGGAAAATACCATGGCTTGGATGAGTCACACTTCAGTCCTCAAAAAGATATCTTTACTCTTTACACTTGTTCTGGTTACCTAGTGCCACTCTGACAAGAATATCTCACAAACAGGAGTTTATTCTCTTACAGTTTGGATGCTTTAAGTCCAAGTTCTAAGTGCCAGGCTCTAGGGGCTGGGTGAAAGCCTAACCTTGGGGTTCAGCTCTGCTTCCTGTTCCCGGCCCACTGGAGCTAGAGGTGTCACTTTACTCAGACAGCTGCTGGTTGCTGAGGCTGAGAAACTCAAAGTTGACAAGTAAAAAGGCACAGTCTCTATGTTACCAAACCACACAGCAGGCCATTAATTTAAGTCCGTTGTAAGTCCCAAGGCTGGCAGAGCATGGCAGGCTGCTGAACAATGACATTGCTACATGCAGGGTCCAAGCTTGCTGTAAGCTCGAGACCATTCCCAAAGCTGCTTCTTATATATGGGAAGCAGACCACATCCTAAAGCAGCTACTCAGCTGCTTGTGGTAGATCTCACCATGCAGTTGATTGCAAGTCTCATCATGGGGAATAACTACCACCAGCTGCACAGCCACTCTACCAGGCCCAGCCACGTTGACATACAAATATAACTACCACACACTTTAAGGAGATCTTTTGTATCAGATTTGCACTAAGCAATAAGTCATTTGAATTTTTTATTGTTGCTTTCATTGTTGTTGATTTTGGGTCCAAGTAAAACGAAATCTTTGACAAGTTCAATCTTTACTTCATTTACCACGATGTTGCTTATTGGTGCAGTTGAGAGAATTTTTTTTTTCTTTGTGTTGTGTAACCCATACTGAAGGCTGTATTCTTTGATCTTCATCAATAAGTGCTTCAAGTAGTCATTGCTTTCAGCAAATAAAGTTGTGTCGGTGCATATTGCAGGTTGTTAATATGTCTTCTTCCAATCCTGATGCTGCATTAGTATTCATATAGTCCAGCTTCTCAGATTATTTCCTCATATGCAGCTCTGGTAGCGTAGTGGCTAAGACACTTGCCTGCTAACCAGACGGCTGGCGGTTCAAACCCACCAGCCACTCCTCGGAAGGAAGGTTGGGCAATCCTACTTCCATAGTGATACTGCCTCAGAAACCCAAGGAGGGGTCGCTATGAGTCAGGTTTGACTCGACGGCACATAACAACAACAACAACAACAATTTGAATAAGTACAGTGAAACAATACAACCCTGACCCACACCTTTCCTGATGTAAACCATGCAATGTCCCCTTGTTCTGTTTGAATGATTACCTCTTGGTCTATGTACAGGTTCTTCCAGAGCATCAAAGGAATATGGAAGGAAAATACAGAATGACTGTACCAAAAAGAATTGGTAAACATTCAACCATATCAGGAGGTAGCATGTGATCAAGAACAGATGATACTGAAGGAAGATGTCCAAGTATCACTGAAGGCATTGGTGAAAAACAAAGCTCCAGGAATGGATGGAATCTCAATTGCCTATTTTACACATGAAATGGTAAAATTAGAGAAGTCAGATTACTTTGACTTCTAACCAACATTTTCTGAATTTCTTAAACTACAATGATAACATTTTGTGTTCTTTATTATATACTTTTGTAACTTTAAATTTAATACATGTTCTCTTAAATTTAGACAATAATAAATCACTATCATGTCACTCTATAAATATAATAACATTTCCTTATTATTATTTTTTTACCATTCAGTTCTATAAACGTATCCAAGTGTTTTTCTATTTTCACTATGGATACTTTCTACATTTTGTACTCGGTCTGTAGGTTATTTCCAATAGTTAGAACTATATTTTAATATGTCAACTAGCACATGCAGTAACACACTTAATTTACATTTATTCCTTGTCTATAAGGTTCATCATTACCTAGTATGATGGTTAAGATTATATGTTAATTTGCATAGACATGATTCTCAGTGGTTTGGCAGATATTATATCATCATCCTCCATTGTGTGATCTGATGTGAGTAACTAATCAGTTTAAAGGAGTTTCATTGAAGGTGTGGACTACATCCAATATATGTGGATGTTCTGGCAAAGCTCACCCTCTTTCAAGCATGCATCCAATTCATCATCTTCTGACCTTTGCTTCTTGGGAGGTGAGCCAGAACCTTGCTCTCTGACCTGCAAATTTTTGGATTTGTCAGCTCTCCAGCTCTGTGAGCCAGCAGCCTGCCATCTGACCTACTGAATTTTGATTCATCATCCTCTGCAAACACATGAGTCAAGAGAAGCCTCCAGCCTGCAGTTTTCCAACCTACAGATTTGGGACTTGCCAGCTTCCATAACTGCATGAGCCATTCCTTTGAAATAACTCCCTCTCTCTCAATGTGTATATAAAACCAAAAAACATACTCATTGCTGTGGAGTTGGTTGTGACTCATAACGACCCCTCCTTGGGTTTCTGAGGCAGTATCTCAACGGAAGTAGATTGCCCAATCTTGTATGTATATACATTCATGCATACATGTACATATATATATACACACCCACACACATACATATATTATATATACACACACACACATATTTGTTGTTGTCAGGTGCCATCAGGTCAGTTCCAACTCATAAGAAAAAAAAAAAAAAAACAAACAAACACTGCCTGGTAGTGCACCATCTTCACAATCCTTGCTACATTTGAGCTCATTATTGCAGCCTGCTGTGCCAATTCATCTTGTTGAGGGACTTCTTTTGCATTGATCTCTACTTTACCAAGCAAGACATCCTTCTCCAGGGAATGGTGCCTTCTGACAACAAAGTAGGTGAGACAAAGTCTGACCATTTGTGCTTCCAAGAAGCATTCTGGCTGCACTTTTTCCAAGACATATTTTTTCATTCTTCTCCAGTCTATTATATTTTCAGTATTTTTCACCAACACTGTAATTTAAAGTCATAAATTCTTCAGTCTTCCTTTTTCATTGCCCAGCCATCACATGCATATTAGGTGATTGAAAATACCATGGCTTAGTGTAGTTGTACCTTATTCTTTAAAGTGGCATGTTTGCTCTTCAAAATTTTAAAGAGGTCTTTTGCAGGTTTCCATAGTGCAATATGATGACATCTGCTTTCTTGACTTCTTCTTCTATGGATGTTGATTGTGGATCCAAGTAATACGAAATCTTTGACAACTTAATCTTTTTTCCATTTATTGTGATGCTGCTTATTGGTCCAGTTGTGAGGATTTTCATTTTCCTTATGTTGAGCTGTCAGCCATACTGAAGACTGTAGTTTTTAATCTTCATCAGTAAGTGCTTCAAGTTGTTTCCCCTTCCAGCAAGCAGAGTTGTTGCATCTGCATATCACAGGTTGTTAATGAGTCTTCCTCCTAAACTGATGCTTTGTTCTCGTTCGTATAGTCCACCCGGTCGGACTATTTGCTCAGCATAAAGAGTGAATAAGTATGGTCAAATGACACTACCCTGACACACTGCCTTCTTGATTAAAAACCAGGTAGTATCCTCTTATTCTCTTTGAATGACAGCCTCCTGGTTTTTGTAAAATTTTCTCATGAGTATAATTAAGTGTTCTGGAATTCCCATTTTTAGCAAATTGTTATGATCCACCAAGTTGAATGCCTTTGCACAGTCAATAAAACACAAGTAAACATCTTTCTGGTATGTGCTTTCAGCCAAGATCCATTTGACATCAGCAGTAATATCCCTTTTTCCACATCTTCTTCTAAATCCAGCTTGCATTTCTGGAAGTTCCCTGTCAATATACTGCTGCAGCCTAAATGTTACTTGCATGTGATATTGATGATATTGTTCAATAATTTCTACATTCTGCTGGATCACCTTTTTTTTGGAATGGACACAAATATGTTTCTCTTCCAATCAATTGGCCAGATAGTTGTCTTCCAAATTTCTTGGCATAGTCAAGTAAGTGCCTCCAGCAGGGAATCCATTTGCTGAAACCTCTCAATGCGTAGTCCATCAATTACTGGAGTATTGTTTTTCACCAATTCCTTCAGTGCAGTTTCAACATTCTTCTTCAAAACCATTGGATCTTGATCATATACCACCTCCTGAAATAGTTTAACATCAACCAATTCTGTGTTTGTACACTGACTGTGTGTATTCTTTCCATCTTGTTTTGGTGCTTACTGTACCATTCAATATTTTGCCCATAGAATCCTTCAGTATTGCACATTGAAGCTTCAGGTGTGTTCTTCCTTTTTGGTTTTCTAACTCTAGGTCTTTTTATATTTCATTATAATAGTCACAAGGAAGGTTGGGCAATCTACTTCCATAATGATACCATCTCAGAAACCCAAGGAGAGGTCATTATGAATCGGGTCTGACTCAACGGCACATAACAATAGCTGACTTTGTGTTCTTGAGATGCTTTTTGGAATCTTTTCAATTCTTTTTTTTCTTGTTATTTCGTCTATTACCTTTAGCTACTCTCCATTCAAGAGCAAGTTTCAGAGTCTCTTCTGACATCCACTTTGGTCTGTTCTTCCTTTCTTTTCTTTTTAATGCCCTTTTGCTTTATTCATGTATAATATTCTTGACGCCACCGATGATTCATTTGGTTTTCAGTCATTGTTGTTCAGTGCATCAAAACTATTCTTCAGATGGTCTGAAAATTCAAGTGGGGTGCAATCAAAGTCATATTTTAGTTCCCAAGATCTTGTTTTAATTGTTAGTTTTCTTCAACTTCAACGTGAACTTGAATATGAGCAATTTATGGTCTTTTCCACAGTTAGCTCCTGGCCTTGTTTTGGCTGATGAATCCATAGATGTGGTTGATCTGATTACTATGTATTCCATCTGGCAAGGCCCACATGTATAGACACCATTTATGTTGTTGAAGGAAGATATTTGCAATGAATAAGATGTTAGTGTTACGAAATGCTGTCATACAATCTCTGGCATCATTTCTATCACCAAGGCCATATTTTCCAACTAATAATGATTCTTCTTGCTTCCAATTTTTGGCTTACATTCACCAATAATAATCAATATATTTTGATTGCATGTTTGATGAATTTCAGACAGCAGAAGTTGGTAAAAATCTTCAATTTCCTCAACTTTGGCTTTAGTGGTTGGTACATAAATTTGAATAATAATAGTATTAACTGTCTTCCTTGTAAGCATATGGATATTAATCTATCACTGACAGTATTGTACTTCAGAATAGATGTTGAAATATTCTTTTTGATGATGAATGTGATGCCATTTTTCTTCTATTTGTCATTCCTGAAATAGTAGATGATATGACTTTCTGGTTTAAAATGGCCAAAATCAATCAATTTCTGCTCACTAATCATAAGATATCAACATTTATGCATTCCATTTCATTTTTTGACAACTTCCAATTTTCCTAGATTCATATTTTTTACATTCCATGTTATGATTATTACTAGATGTTGCAGCTGTTTCTTCCCATTTTGAGTGATACCCCATCAGCAAATAGAGTTCTTAAAATATTTACTCCATCTACATCATTAATGTAGACTTTACTTTGAGGAGCCTGCCCTTCCCTAGTCATATTTTGAATGCCTTCCAACCTGAGGGTTTCATCTTCCAGTACTATATCAGACAATGTTTCTAGACTATTCATAAAGTTTAGTAATAATATATTACACAGAGTTTCACCATTATTCATAAGGTTTTCATTGGCCAGTTTTTTCAGAGGTGAATGGCACAATTCTTCTTCCCTGCCTATGTTACTCTGTTAGCTCAACTGAAAACTGTCCACCATGGGTGACCATTCAGGTATTTCAAATATTGGTGGTATAGCCTCTAGCCTCATAGCAACACATAAGCCATGACAGTACAAGAAATTGACAGAAAAGTGCTAGCATATCTATGTATCTACATCTATATCTATATCTATATCTATATCTATCTATCTATCTATCTATCTATCTATCTATCTATGCATATTTCATTAGATTTTCTCCCTTAGATAGCTAAGTTTATGACATTTGGTGCTGAGAGTGGTTCTAGAGGAAGACACTTGTAAGCATGAGTTTTCTGAATTGGTTCTCAAGTTTGGCTATTCTTAAAGGCACTAATAACTCTGTCTACAGTAGTAAAGGAGGAACTGCCAATCCATGGCATCAGGTGGCAAAAGAAACATGCAAAATTTCATCACCAATGGATCAAACATTTATGACCTGCAAGGCTCTGATGACTGTATATTTCATACTTTTCTACAATTTAATTTGAATGAGAAGTATAAGGAAGCTGGTTGCTTGGCCCCACTTTCACTAGACAAAATAATGAAAGAAAAGGATGACCTCAAAATTTCAGAGTCACAGTTCTAGTGTCAAATTCAAGACCTGAATTTTGCCACTTTTGCCCTGAATGAAAGCTTTATTTCTTGTAGTAACAGAGTTGATAAAAGATTAAAAAAAAAAAAAAAAAAACTCACTGCTGTTGAGTTGATTCCAACTCACACCGACCCCTCCTTGTGTTTTCCAGGCGGTATCTCTAGGGAAATATATTTCCTAGTTTTCCTTCCGAAGAGTGGCTGGTGGGTTTGAACCACTAGCCTTATGTTTAGCAGTCCTAGTGCTTTAGGCACTACACCACCAGAGCTCTCACAGAGCTGATATCCCTGAGGAAAAAACTCAGAGTTTTATTGTATGGGTGGCCTTATTACAACACCAATTCAATTCTCAACATTGTGTTGTAATGATGTAAAATTTCACCAAAGTCTTCTGCAGATAAAAGAGACTTTGTATTGTGACATATCAAGAAACAAAAGTGAATAATGAGAAATTGGTTAAAAGAACTATGAATATAAACAAGTCCAAATGCAAAGAAGTGCAATTAATAGGTGCTTTTTATATAATTTAGCAAGGGCTGATTCAATTATAAGTCTTTCAACATGCTGTTTACAATCATCGGGGCAAGTACTTTTGAGAAAGTTACTTACTTGCTATGATTACTCAAACCAAAGCCACTGCCAATAAATTGATTCTGACTCATATGACCTCATAGGGTTTCCAAGGCTGTAAATTTTTATGGAAGCGGATTGCTTATCTTTCTTCTGTAGAGCAGCTGTTGGGTTTGAACCACTGACCTTTCGGTTAGCGGCCAAATGTCTTACTCATTGTACCACAAGAGCTCTTTACAAACTGTGATTGGTTAAAATAAAAACAAAGAACTAAAATTATGGTTGGGTAAGCTTTTTATTTGTTTATTTATTTTTGTAGGCTATGGTTTCTTGGCTCAGGGGCCTTGAGTCTGTCATACGGTGATTCCCTGGCAGACTTTAGTTTTGTTTTGGGCTTATGTGGGTTATAAGTGATATTAGGTAGATATTTAACTTACTTTCTATTATACTTTTATTCAGTTTTGATAGGTACATCCACCCTCCATTGTCTGCCATCCTTTGGACCAATTAGAACACTTGTTCTGTGCTTTGAAACTTCTGTTTATTGTTTGAAGGATCTGTAAATCTTATCAGATGAGTTGGTCTTTGCTTATGGCTTCCAATGATTTGATTAAACCTTCATTCATCCCTACTTTTGATCCCTGATTACTGTAGGTATATTTATGAACTAAAGATGATGCCAAGACTTTGCTGGGCTAATAGATGGTGGGCATGGCAGGTATTTTGAACTCATGGTCTTATTTTCAATAGATATCATCAGGTTTTCCAATAGGATTATTAGGTGAGTGTTACAGCTCTTTAGATCCTATTGCAAAAGTGGGCAGAAACAATATGCATTATTGGTTTAAGAATTGGATGTGTGTTGAAGTACTGGCATTTATGTATGCCAAGAACTGCCCATTTGAACATAATATAGATTAATCCATCTAGTATAATGATTAAAATGCCTTGTGGGAACCAGCAAGACCATGATCCTATTCCTTAAAGTAGTCATACAAATAAATCTTATGTTTTTAAAGGAGGAATAGCATGTAGCCAAACAACTTGCTTTCTAATTTTATGGATATCTTGTTCTACAATTCCAAAGACACTTACCCAGGAACAACAGCATGTACTGGCCACTGCACATACTCCTCCTTGTTGTGTCAATGGGAAGTCTAGTGAAATTAGATTTTCCAAGACCATCCTTGGCAGAGAAATTAATGATTTTTGTTGAGCTGACATTCCATCAGCTATACTATCAGCTATTTATTCTATTGTGGATGATAAATTTCATTGAGATTTTTCTAATTCTACTATAACATATGAGGGAATCAATACTCTTAAAAATGATAAACCCATCCCAGTTGTTATGCTATAGGATTTTCATATAGTCTTTTTTGGATTTTGAAATTAGTTTGATATCAAGTGGGGATATCTGCAAGTCATAATTAATACATATTTATAGTCCTGTGATTTATTTAATTGAATTAAATACATTTGCTCTTCGACCATAGGTCTGGTAGAAAAAGGATGCTTGCCTATAGGTGGTATGGGTGTTTCTGCTGTGCTAAATTCTTGACCAGTTGGGCATTGTCTCCAAAACTGACCCCAACAATATTTCTTCATTCTCTATATTGTTCTATCCCACCAATAAGAGTTGAGCTAAGAACAGTTGATGCCTTGAATTGTGATGTTGGTGAAGAATACTGAAAATAGCATGGACTGCCAGAAGAATGAATAAATATACCCTGGAAAAAAAGCAGAGAGAATGCCCCTTGGAAGTGAGAATGCCCAGACTTTGTCTCACCTAGTTTGGTCATGTTGTAAGAAGAGACCAGTTCCTGGAGAAGTATATCACACTTAGTAAAGTAGAGAGTCTGCAATGAAGGGGAAGACCATCCACAAGATGGATTGCCACAGCGACTGCAAAGGTGGGTCTAAGCCTACCAAAGATTGTGAGGAAGGCACAGGCCTAGGCAGTGTTTTGTTGAGCATAAGGTTGCTATGAGTCAAAGCCAACTCAATGGCACCTTACAACAACAACAACAGAACCTGCATTATCTCTTACATGAAAAATAGCTATTGGGATGTGTAAGTTCTTAGGGAGTATATCTTGATTGTTTGGTCACACCCACAACTCTATTTGCTGCATTAAATGACATCCTTCAGTTTTTCCATTACTCTTGTTTGGAGGAAAGGGTAACTTATTGATTAAATATCAGGCTCTGCTATTTTTCTTCCTTCTCTTTCTCTCAATCCTCAATCTGAGGTTAAGGTAAGGGGATATTTTGTTCATCTCAACAAAACTCTCCTTGGGTCTGTCCAAACAATGTATGCCTTTTATTTTCAGTTCCTTCAGCCAATAGCATTTTTTTTTCCCCTAAATTCTAAAACTAGACTGTTTCCTACCTCCGATAGCTTATGGACTGTAGCCTTGAAATCTGCCCAGAAACACTGATGCAAAAAAAGCAATCAGATCTTCACACATTGATTTGATTTCAAATAAACAAGATAATAATAATGTAAGGTGGAGACCTTGAGGGATTACTGGTCTGTTGCCTGGCTGCATCCATAATCAGGTGGGGGCATCTAGCTAACACTCTCTTGAAACCCAATTAAGTAACTCTCCTCCTGCAGCTAACTGTTGATATTATTATTTGAAAATGTGAATAAGCTATGAGTTGATGGTGAGGTAACAAGAGAAAGAGAAAGACCTCTAATTCTTTGATCTTGAAATTTTGGGAAGCCTATGTTAATTCCATTAAAATGAGTTGCGTTCCTATTTTGTTTAATTATTAAACGTACATATTCCTGAAAAGGGATCGGAGCAGTTAATTTAGCAGCCTCATAGGCCAACTTATTTCCCTTTACTTCTTCTGTTTGGGGGCCTTGTTTCTGTTAATGTGCTTCTACTTTTATTATTGTTTTCTCAGAAGTATTTATGCCAAGAAATTTGGAGGAGAGCTATTTGGCCAACCATCTACAAGAGATCAATATCTATGCCCATTCTAAAGAAATGTGATCTAACAGAATGTGGGAATTATCAAACAATATCAGTATTATATGCAAGTAATTTTTTTTTCTGATAATTCAAAAAATGGATGCAGCAGTATATTGAAAAGGACCTATCAGAAATTGAACCTTGATTTGAAAGAGGACACAGAAGGAGGGATATCATTGCTGATGTCAGATGGATCTTGGCTGAAAGAAAAGAATATCTGAAAGATATTTGCCTGTGTTTTATTGACTATGCAGAGGCAGTCCACTTGTGGATCATAACAAATTATGGATAACATTGCAAAGAATGGGAATTCCAGAACACTTCATTGTGCTCATGAGGAACCAGTATATAGATGAAAAAGCTGTTGTTCAAGAAGAAAAATTGTGAGAGCATGAGATTATGTTTCTATATAACCACCACCTTGTATGTAACCATTTTGAGTAGGTAGCCATTGGTGCAAAAAGCCTTAGCACGTACTTCACTCTTTAGTGCTTTATTTACTGAAAAAACCACAAAGAGTCCTCATAGACAAAGAGTCCTAACTACCTCATCAATACTCCCAAGCATTCTCCTTAGCAACAACCAATCAGTAGATGGCACAGAAATACCTTACCTAAAATAGTTAAGAAATGGCAATTAGTAGCTTCAGCTCACTAGACAGAGCCAATTAGGTAGAAACAACTAATAACTTGAAAATGTCAGCCAATCCTGTAATTTTCTGATTGAAACTTCCTTGTTTCTGTTGAGACCCCTATAAAGACCCCATTACCCCTGAGTTTGGGGCTCTCAATCCTGAACTGCTGCGTTGGTGACGATTGGGGGTCCGAGCTTGAGCTTGAATAAACAACCCTATGCTTTTGCAGGGGAGCTCCGGTAGCATAGTGGCTAAGACACTTGTCTGCGAACCAGAGGGCTGGCGGTTCAAACCCACCAGCCACTCCTCGGAAGGAAGGTTGGGCAATCCTACTTCCATAGTGATACTGCCTCGGAAACCCAAGGAGGGGTAGCTATGAGTCGGGTTTGAATCGATGGCACATAACAACAACAATGCTTTTGCAGTGGAATGAGCTCCTTGGTGGTTTTTTTTGGGAATTCTTAATCTGGGCACAACAAAAGCAGATACTCCATGGTTTAAAATCAGGAAGGGTGTGCGAATGGTTGCAGAGTCTCTGAAGAGGTCACAGAGTGCAAGAAACGAAATACAATGGATCTGCTATGGTGTCACCAAGCTTTCCAAGTCTCCTGGAAACCCAACGAGGAATTTACTGATGAAGTTCCTGCACACAGCACCAGAATTACTGTACAATGATAAATATTCTTCAAAGCCTTCTGCAGCAAAAAGAGATTTTTTTTTTTATTATTGTGACATATCAGAAAATGAAAGTAAATAATAATAAATTGGCTCCAACCACTATGGCTATATATAGGCAAAAACACAAAAAAGTACAATTAGTAGGCTTTTTAAGGAGCTCTGGTGGTGTAGTGACTAAGGCATTTGATTGTTAACCAGAAGATTGTTAATTCAAAAATTCCAGTTGCTTTATGGAAGGAAGATGGGGTAATCTACTTTTATAAAGATTTACAGCCTCAGAAACCCAATGGGGGTCACAATGAGTTGGAATCAATTCAATGGCAGTGAGTTTTATTTATTTATTTATAGTTTTAATAAGTGTTGATTCATTGAGTAAAGGTCTTTCAATGTGACCTTTACAATCATTGGAGCACATACCTATGAGTAAATTACTTTCATGTTATGATTTGTAAAAGTAAAATAAAGAACTAAAATCATGATTAGGTAACTTTTTTTTTTCTTTTTTTCCCCCTAAACTATGACCTCTTGCCTCAGGGGTCTTGGGTTTGTCATATGATTGTTGCCTGGCAGAATTTAGTTTTGTTTGGGATTATGAATGATATTAGATAGATCTTTAACTCACTTCTGGGTATCAATTTTTATACCCAGGTTCACCCTACCATAACATTGTCTGCCATTCATTGGACTAGTTAGAGCACTCTAACTATGCTTTGAGCCTTTAGTTTATTGTTTGAAGGCTCTACAAATTTTAACAGACAAATGGACCTTTGCTTGTGGCCTGCTGGGATTTGATTAACCCAATCAGTTGAATGGTGTCTCAAGTTAAAGTGAGAGCATTGTTTGGGAGAAATGGGATCCTGAAACTTGAGATGGGGACACATAGGCAGACAATCAGGAAGCTGAGGACATTGAATCCTTAAATTCTGTTGACTCACTCCTGCCAACAAAACTAGCCCTCTTACTCTGATCTGAAAAGATTACTCCATCTTAATCTGCTAAACCATTCTCTAAAGTAAAACCATTACCCTATCTACAGCCATTTGATGAGATTAACCCAGCTGTGCCCTAAGAATCTTTGTTGTATTGTCTGGGGGAGCATGTGGGGTGTTTCCTGGGCATTAACTGTGACAGTTACCTAACAGGACTTTGCAGAACGTCCCCAGGATTCAAACCTACCACTTATTTTTGTTTTCAGACCTATAACTAAATTTAAATCCCAATGAGCCTCAACAGGTGAAGTACAAAGTGTGACTCATATGGTGATATCTTATACAGCAAAAGAATGTCTTGATTTTTCTAATATATCAAATAGAAACTTAGAGAATAGTGTGAAAATGGCTATTAGGGATTGGGATAATGACACAAGGAACATAATGTTTGATCATTGTCAATTTATTGACATAGACCCACTAAGAACAGATTCTTCATTCAATGTTTCAACTTAAAAGGTGAGAAAATGATCTAATAGTTTATTTGTTGTCCTCACCAAAGCATGGGTTGAGTAGTGAACTACACTAAATCAAATGCCATATCTGCCTTGGTATACTGTAGAAGGAGGTGTCCAAAGACTTGGGAGAATTGGCATTTTAGAGTGGATTTATCAGGTTAGATCCACGGACCCACACATAGGGTGCACAGGGGACATTCTTTTATCACAATGGTGAGGAACACATTTCTAAAGGGAATCCAACACCTTATTTAAAGACTGTAACATAAATCACATTTGACAGTGGGAACTGCCCTAACTGAATTAAGATAACTAACTACAATGGGGCTGTGGCAGTTAAGGCTGTGTGTCAACTTGGCTTGGCCATGGTTATCAGTGGCTTAGCAGCTTGGTGTAGTTATTCCCTATAATGAGATTGCCATCACCTCCACAGTGGAATCTGCTGTGAGACATTAATCAGTGGACTTCTTCCTGTATATATGGAAGGGCTTCAGGAAAGGTCTTTAGCTTTTGGTATGATTGAATTATGCATTTGGCCAACTGTTCATCTCCAATTCCTGGACTTGAACCACTGGCCTGCCAGGTTGCCTGCTAATGGCGGGATTGTTCCTAGACTTAAACTAGTGGCTTGCTTTGTTGCCCTGTGGTCTTTGGATTATACCAATTTACCTGCCAACCTTGAGTTTGTCAGCCTCAGCAGCCAGCAGCTGCCTGAATTAGTAGATACCTCTAGCACCAGTGGGCCTGAAATAAGAGTCAGAGTTGAAACCTTATGTTGAGGAACCTTTACCTAGCCTCTAGAGCTGGCACTCTGGATTTGGACTTCTAGCCTCTTAAACTGTAAGAGAATAAATTCCTCTTTGTTCGAGCCATCCATTTGTTGTATTTCTACCACAGGGGCTGATTGGATCCCATGGATGTAGGGGCCAAGCAGTGGAACTTAATTGACAAAGCCAAGGTTGATGTGGTTACTGTAATGAACTGAAGACTCAAACAGTAATCTATTCTAATTTGAATGGATTTATGACATTGACTACTTAGTAATTGCTGAAGGGGCAGGGAGACCACATGTTCTGACCTCCTCTAACCCAACAAGAGGAAGACGGAATCACCATCAATAGCCCAAGGCCTATTCCTGTGAGGCTAGACATGCTGCCTCCCTCCAGCCCTTTCACCAACCATTCCTCCCAAAGCACCCACCACCTCTCTCCTGGGTTTGATAATTCACTGTAGTGGCCACACAGAACTCATAGATTATGGAGTTTAATAGGGAAGCACCAGGCTATAATTCAATTTCAGAAAAAACACTCAGTCTCTCTCAGCCCGCTGTCTATCTGCCAACAGTCTCTCACAGTCTCTCTCTCAGCAGTGCATGTCCCTTGGTGTCTCTCTCTGCAATTTGTGTCTCTTGTGTCTCTTTCCCAGCAGCACATGTCTCTCAGGAGTGTGTTTCTTCTCAGCAGCACATCCTTCTCACCCAGAAGTCAGAGAGAGAGAGAGACTTCTGCATCTAGGAGGCCACCTTTTGAGCCTGGCAGAGTGGCCAAACTAGCCAATCATAACATCAGAATTCTAAGCACCTGAGAGAGAGTGAACTTCCCAGAACATTGCTTTGTGCCACGCCCAACAGAAATACCCCAGATGGATAGCTTTTATAATCAGGAGCTCCTTAGTTGCTCACAGCAAATTCCACCATGGAGTTTACAGAGACTTATGGCTAGAAAATCCATACCACTAATTTACTACACCACAGTAATGCTGTCAGGGGGCTTGAAATAGATGTGAAATCTACTAAATATATACTTAATCAGGACAAGTGGAAGAATGCTAGTAAAGTAAAAGGCAGTCTAACCTGAAACAACAATATGGAGAGTCAATCAATTCCCTGACTTGAGTCAGTTTACAGAATCACAGTCCATTGAATGAAGGGGAGGCTGTATTCCCTTGATGAAGCACCCCATTACAATGGGGCAATAATACATACTGTTAATTTTTCTCCCAATTTTTCCTAAAGGCATCTATGGCTTCTTAGGAGAGTGACTGTTCATTGAGGAAAAGGAATCAGAATTTCTGAGGATTACTGGACTCTGACTCTGAAGTGACACTAATTCCAAGAGACCCAAAACATCACTATGGCCCACCAGACAGAGTATGAGCATATGAAGGTCAGGTTATTAATGGAGTCTTAGCTCAGGTCTGTCTCACAGTGGTTCCAGTGTCCAGTGGGTTCCCAAAATCATCCTGTAGTGATTTCCCAAGTCCTAGAATGAATAATTGGAATAGACATACTCAGTACCTGGAAAAATCCCTGAATTAGATCACTAGTATGTGGAGTAAGGGCTATTATGGCAGGAAAAGCCCAGGGGAAGGAAGCCAAGAGAATGGCCATACCTAAGAAAACAGTAAACCAAAAGCAATGTTGCATTCCTAGAGGAATTGCTGAGATTAGTGCCACCATCAAAGATTTAAAGGATGTTTGTTGTTAGGTGGTGTGGAATCATCTTTGACTCATCACAACCCTATGCACAGCAGAACAAAACACTGACTGGTCACATGCCAGCTCCGTGATCCCTGCTATACTTGAGTCCATCACCACAGCTACTGTATCAGTTTGTCTTGTTGAGGGCTTCCCCTTTGTCATCAACCCTCCACCTTACCAAGCATGACATCCTTTTCTAGGGAATATACCTTCTGATAACAAGATGAAAGTAGGTGAGACAATGTCTGGCTATTCTCACTTCCAAGGAGCATTCCAGTTTCACTTCCTCCAGGACAGATTCTTGGAAGGAAGTTTGGGCAATCTACTTCCGTAGTGATACTGCCTTGGAAACCCAAGAGTTGCTTGACTCCTTGGTCGCTATGAGTCGGGTCTGACTCGACGGCACATAACAACAACAGCAATAGTACTTTCAGCCGTTTTTGTCAGCACCATGACTCAAAAGCATAAATTCTTCTTCAGTCTTCCCTATTCATTGTCTAGCTCTCACACACATGTGAGGTGATTGAAAATATCATGGCTTGTGTCAGGCATACCCTAGTCCTCAAGGAGACAACTTTTCTCCTCAGAAGTTGAAAGAGATCTTTTGCAGCCTACTTGCCCAATGCTATATGTCATCTGATGTTCTCACTGCTGCTTCTATTGATGTCAATTGTAGAACCAAGCAATGAGAAGTCTTTGACAACTTCAAATTTTTCTTCATTTACAGTGACACTGTTTATTGGTCCAGTTGTGAGGATTTTTGTTTTTTTAAATTGAGATGCAATCCATACTGCAGACTGTATTCTTCAATCTTCATCAGTAAGTGCTTCAAGTAATCCTCATTTTCAGCAAGCAAACTTGTGTCATCAGTGTATCACAAGTTGTTAATGAGTCTTACTCCAATGCTGATGCCACGTTCTTCTTCATATAGTCCAGCTTCTCAGATTATTTGCTCAGCATATAGATTGAATAAGTATGGTGCAAGGATACAACCCTGACACACTCCCTTCTTGATTTTAAACCATGCAGCGTTTCCTTGTTCTGTTCTAAAGGCAGCCTCCTGGTCTATGTCTAGGTTCCTCATGAGTAAAATTAAGTGTTCTGAAATTCCCCTTCTCAATGTTATCCACAATTTTTTCTATGATCCACACAATCAAATGCTTTTGCATAGTCAATAAAACACAAGTAAACTTCTTTCTGGCATTCTTTGCTTAGAGCAAGATCCATCAGAAATTCACAATGATATCATTGTTCCACAACCTCTTCTGAATCTGGTTTGCACCTCTGGAAGTTCTCTATCAATATACTGCTGCAACCTTTTTTGAATTATCTTCACTAAGATTTTACATGAGTGCCATATCAATGACATTGTTTGATTATTTCCATATTCTGTGGGATCACCTTTCTTTGCAATGGGTACAAATATGGATCTCTTCCAGTCAGTTGGCCAGGTAGCCGTCTTCCAAATCTCTTGGCATAACCAAGTGAGTGCCTCCAGTGGGGCATCCATTTGTTGAAACATCACAATGATTTTTCTGTCAATTCCTGGAGCCTTGCTCTTCAGCAATTCCTTCAGTGCTTCTTTGCTTCCTCCTTCAGTGCCATTGGTTCTTGATCATACACCACCTCCTGAAATGGCTGAACATCAACCAGTTCTTTTTGGTACAATGATTCTGTGTATTCCTTCCATCTTCTTTTCATGCTTCCTGCATCATTCAGTATATTTCCCATAGAATCTTTCAATATTGCAACTTGAGGCTTAAATGTTTTCCTCAGCTCTTTCTGGTTGAGAAATGCCAAGTGTGTTCTTCACTTTTGGTTTTCTAACTCCAGGTCTTTGCACATATTATTATAGTAATTGGCTTTGTCTACTCGAGCTGCTCTTTGAAATATTTTGTTCAGTTCTTTTATCTTGTCATTCCTTCCATTTGCTTTAGCTACTCTCTGTTCAAGGGCAAGTTTTAGAGTCTCTTCTGACATCCATTTTGGTCTTTTCTTCTTCTCTCATCTTTCTAATGACTTCTTGTTTTCTTCATGGATGATGTTCCTGATGTCATCCCACAATTCTTCTGGTTTGTGGTCATTGGTGTATAATGAATCAAATCTATTCTTTACATGGTCTCTAAATTCAGGAGAGATATATTCAAGATCATATTTTGGCTCTTGTGAAATTGTTTTAATTGTCTTCAACTTCAAGTTGAACTTGCATATGAGCAGCTGATGGTCTGTTCCACAATCAGCTCCTGGCCTGGTTTTGACTGAAGATATTGAGCTTTTCCATCAGCTCTTGCACAGATATAGTCAATCTGATTCTTATGTATTCTATCTGATGATGTCTATGTGTATAGCTGCCATCTGTGTTGTTGAAAAAATGTATTTGCAATGAATAAGTCATTGGACTGGGGAAATTCTACCACTATTTCTGTCACCAAGGCCAAACATTCTAACTATCGGTGATTCTTTTTTTTCCAACTTTTGCATTCCAGTCACCAGTGATAATATACATATCTTGAGTGCATGTGCAGTCAACTTCAGACTGCAGAAGTTGATCAAAATCTTCAATTTCCTCAAATTTTGCTTCACTTAATTGTCACCACATCCTATATCCTCATTCAACTCACCTATTAGTTGTGTGCAAAAAAAAAAAAAAAAAGAAGATGGATTTTTGAGAACGATAGTGGATTATTATAAACTTAATCAAGTGGTAACTCCAATTCCTCCAGCAGCTGTTCCAGATGTGCTTTCATTGCTTGAGCAAATTAGTGAAGCTAATGGTACCTAGAAAGTAGTTTGGTGATGTACCGGTAAGGAATTTGGCTGCTAACAAGGAGGTCAATGGTTCACCAGACACTCTACAGAAACAAGATGGGAAAGTCTGGTTCTGTAAAAACTGACAGCCTTAGAAACTCAATGGGTGTTGCCATGGGTCAGAACTGACTTGATGACAGTGAGTTTTTTTTTTTACCTGTATGCAGCTATTGATCTGTCCAATGTCTTTTTCTTGATTCCAGTTTTCAAGGAACATCAAAAGTTAGCTTTGAGCAGGTGCCTTGATCAACTTTCCTTTTCATAAGACGTCACACTGGCTCATTACATTGATGACATTGTGCTGATTGTACCCAGTAAAGAAAAAGTATTAATGACTCTCTCTCTATATATATTTTAATTTATTGTGGTGAAAACATACACACGAAGACATTTACTAACATAAAGACTTCCACATTTATAGCTCAGGGACACTGATGACATATTTCATGTTGTGGCACCA
>NW_006922203.1:312730-321273 GCF_000298275.1 Orycteropus afer afer
CTATCTAAAAATTTTCCCTCCCTCCCCTCCCATCCCTTGTAATTAACAAATTAAAATATGTTTAATTAACAAATTAAAATTTCCTTTCCTGTGGAAACATTTCTTTGACTTTTTACATTACTTTTTACGTTTACATTAGTGGCCTAATACAATTTTTGTCCTCCTGTGATTGACTTATTTCACTTAGCATAATGTCCTCCAAGTTCATCCATGTTATGCAATGTTTCATGGATGTTAAATGTAGAATCTGCTATTCTTTAATGTAGCATAGCATTCCATTGTGTGTATGTACCATATTTTGGTTATCCATCCCTCCACTGATGGGCATCAACATCTCCTTGCTATTGTGAATAGTGCTATAATTAACATATATGTATTTGTGTCCTGGCTTTCACTTATTTAAGATATATATCTAGTAACATAGTTACTGGTTCAAACAATATTTCTATTTCCAACTTTTTATGGAATTACCATACTGATTTCCACAGTGGTTGTATTACTTTACGGTCCCACCAGCAGTGTATGATAGTTTCATTCTCTCCACATCCTCACCAGTGTTTGCTATTTTCTGTCTCCTTAAACTTTGATAATCGTGCCAGGATGAGATGGCACCTCATTGTTGTTTTGTTAGGAGCTCTAGTGGCATAGTGCCTGTGGCATTTTTCTGCTAATGAGAAGGCTGGCAGTTCCAACTGACCAGCCACTCCTCAGAAAGAGGATTGGGCAATCTACTTCCATAGTGATACCACCTCGGAAACCCAAGGAGGGTTTGCTATGAGTTGGATCCGACTCAATGCAAGTGAATTTGTTGTTTTGAGAGATTAATGACTAATGATCACCAATATTTCTTCATGTTTTTGTCAGTTGCCTGAATATGTTCTTTGGTGATATGTCTATGTCTTCTGCCCATTTTTTAGTTGAATTGTTATCTTTTGGATGTTGAGGCATTGGAGTTTTCTAAAAATTATAGAGATATGTCCCTTTTCAGATATGTCATTACTGAATATATTTTTCTCATTCTGTAGGTTCTCTTTTGACTGCTTTGGAGAAGCCTTTGGAAGCACATGAGAATTAAAATTTTAGAAGGTCCCATTTATCTTATCCTGTTTGTGTATTTTGCATTATGCTTGAGAATCTATTTATGCCATAAATTAACCAAAAACCGAACCAAAAACTTGAGCTGCTCTTTGAAATCTTCTTTTCAGCTCTTTTATCTTGTCAGCAGCTCAAGAAGACAAAGCCGATTATTATAATGAAATGTGCAAAGATCTGGAGTTAGAAAACTAAAAGAGAAGAACATCCTCAGCATTCTCAAGCTGAAAAAACTGAAGAAAAAATTTAAAAATTTAAGCCTCAGATTGCAATATTGAAAGATTCTATGGGCAATATATTGAATGATGCAGAAAGCATTAAAAGAATATGGAAGGAATACACAGAGTCACTGTACCAAAAAGAATTGGTCAGGGTTCATCCATTTGAGAAAGTGGCATATGATCAAGAACCAATGGTATTCAAAGAAGAAGTCAAAGCTTCATTGAAGGAATTGGTACAAACAAGGCTTCATGAATTGATGGAATACCCATTGAGATGTTTCAACAAATACATATTCTGCACAGGAGGCCCTCACTCAGCTATGCCAAGAAATTTAGAGGAGAGCCACCTGGCCCAGTGACTGGAAGAGATGTATATTTGTACCCATTGCAAAGAAAGGTGATCCCACAGAATGTGGAAATTATAGAACAATATCATTAATACTACATACAAGTACATTAATACTACATACAAGGGGACCAGAACAGATCGAGAAGTCAGCAAGAGGGGCCCAGGTGAGGAGACACATGCCAGGTCACATGCCACAAGCACAAGGCGGGAAGGCAGGGAGAGGACAGAAAAGGCAAAGGGAACCAGAATAGATCAAGGAGTCAGCTGCAAAGATCCAGGTAAGGGTGGTTGGAGGAGTCCAATAGCTAAGGGAGATAAACTTGCCTGTCGGTTTGTCTTACTGTGGTGATGTATTGCTGTCAGTCTAGAGGCTGTGTCACTGGTGTTTAAAACCCAGTTGGGTGCACATGGTGCACAGGTATCAGCCCGGCTTGCAGACTGCGACAGACTAGGATGAAGGAGGAGGCCATCCACCTCTAAAAAAATTGGCCAGGGAAAACCTTATGAATAGCAGAAAACACTGTCTGATACATTACTGTGCAACTTTATGAATAGTCGGGAAACATTGTCCAATATAGAGGAGAAGGATTAGTCACTTATCTTAGAAAGCTCTCAAAGTAGGACTGGGCAAGAGTTGCATTATCAGAGTAAAATCAGCCTTACTCATATGGATAAGGTAAAGCTTTTGAGACCACCATTTGCAGATGTGGCACCACTCAAATTGAGGAGAAACAGCAGCAAACATGCATTAATAATCAGAACATGGAATGTACAAAGTATGAATCTGGGAAAATTGGAAGCTCTCAAAAAGGAAATTGAATGCATAAAGATTGATATCCTAGGCATTAGTGAGCTGAAATGGACTGGTATTGGCCATTTTGAATCAGATACCCACATAATCTACTATGCCGGGAACAACAGTTTAAAGAGGAATGGCATTCATCATCACAAAGGATGTTTCAAGATCTGTACTGAAGTAAAATGTTGTCAGTGATAAGATAATATCAATATGCCTACAAGGAAGACCCGTCAATATGACTATTATTCAAATTTATGCACCAAACACCAAAGCCAATGATTAGGAAATTGAAGATTTTTATCAACTTCTGCAGTCTGAAATTTATTGAACATGCAATCAAGATGTGTTACTTATCACTGGAGACTGGAATGCAAAAGTTGGAAACAGAGAAGAATCACTGGTAGTTGAAAAATTTAGTCTTGGTGACTGACATAATGCTGGAACTCACATGGTAGAATTTTGCAACACCAAAGACCTGTTCATTGGAAACACCTTTTTTCAACAACACAAATGGCAGCTCTACATGTGGACTTCACCAGATGGAACACACAGGAATCAGATTGACTACATCTGTGACAAGAGGTGATGGAAAAGCTCAATATCTTCAGCCAAAACCAGGCCAGGAGCTGATTGTGGAACAAACCATCAACTGCTTATATGCAAGTTCAACTTGAAGTTAAAAACAATAAAACAAGTCCATGAGAGCCAAAATATGATTTAGAATATATCCCTCCTGAATTTAGAGACCATCTAAAGAATAAATTTGATGCATTGAACACCAATGACCGAAAACCAGAAGAATTGTGGGATGACATCAAGAGCATCATCCGTGAAGAAAGCAAGAGTCACTAAAAAGACAACAAAAGAAAAGAAGACTGAAATGGATGACAGAAGAGACTCTGAAACTTGCTCTTGAGTGGAAAGTAGCTAAAGCAAATGGAAGAAATGAAAAGATGAAAGAATTGAACCAAAGATTTCAAAGAGCAGCTTGAGAAGACAAAGCCAATTACTATAATGAAATGTGCAAGGACCTGGAGTTGGAAAATCAAAAGAGAAGAACACTCGGCATTTTTCAAGCTGAAAGAATTGAGGAAAAAATTTAAGCCTCAAATTGCAATATTGAAAGATTCTAAAGGCAAAATATTGAATGATGCAGGGAACATCAAAAGAAGATGGAAAGAACACACAGAATCACTGTACCAAAAAGAACTGGTTGATCTTCATCCATTTCAGGAGGTGGCATATGATCTAGAACCAATCGTATTGAAGGAGGAAGTTGAAGTTGCAGTGAAGGAATTGGTGAAGAACAAGGCTCCAGAAATTGATGGAATACCCATTGAGATATTTCAAAAAATGGATGCCACACTGGAAACATTCACTCGGTTATGCCAAGAGATTTGAAAGACAACTACCTGGCCAACTGACTAGAAAAGATCCATATCTGTACCCATTCCAAAGAAAGGTGATCCCACAGAATGTGGAAATTATCAAACAATATTAATATCGCATGCAAGCAAGATCTTACTGAAAATAATTCAAGAATAGCTGCAGCAGTGTATTGATAGAGATCTTCCAGAGGTGCAAGCTGGATTCAGAAGAGGACGTGGAACAAGGGCTATCATAGCTGCTATCAGATGGATCTTGGCTCAAGGCAAAGAATACCATAAATATGTTTACTTGTGCTTTATTGACCATGCAAAGGCATTTGATTGTGTGGATCATGACAAATTATGGATAACATTGAGAAGAATGGGAATTCTCAAACACTTGATTGTACTCATGAAGAACCTGTACCTTGACCAGGAGGCTGTCATTCGAATGGAACAAGGGGCCACTGCATGGTTTAAAATCAAGAAGGGAGTGTGTCAGGTTTGTATCCTTTCCCCATATTTATTCAATCTATATGCTGAGCAAATAATCCAAGAAGGTGGACTATATGAAGAAAAATGTGGCATCAGGATTGGAGGAAGAATCATTAACAACCTGAAATACGCTGATGGTACAATGTTGCTTGCTGAAAGTGAGGATGACTTGAGGCACTTACTGATGAAGATTGACCAACACAGTCTGCAGTATGGATTACATCTCAATATAAAGATAACAAAAATCCTCACAACTGGACCAATAAGCAGCATCACAATAAATGGAGAAAAGATTGAGGGTTTCAAAGAATTCACATTACTTAGTTCTACAATAGATGCCACTGGAAGCAGCAGTCAAGGCATTAGATGACGTGTCACACTGCGCAGGTCATCTGCAAAGGAACTCTTTCAAGTGTTGAGGAGCAAGGATGTCTCCTTGAGCACTAAGGTGTGCCTGACACAGGCCATGATATTTTCAATCGCCTCATATGCATAGGTATGAGAGTTGGACAATGAATGAGAAAGACCGAAGAAGAGTAATGCTTTTGAGTTGTGGTGCTGACGAAGAATACTGAAGGTACCATGGACTGCCAAAAGAAATAACAGATCTTTCCTGGAGGAAGCAAAGCCGAGATATTCCTTGGAAGCGAGGATGGCTAGACTTCATCTCACCACTTTGGTCATGTTGTCAGAGGGGACCATTCCCTGGAGAGGGATGTCATGCTTGGTAAGGTGGAGGGTTGATGAAAGAGGGGAAGGCCTTCCACGAGATGGATTGACATGGTGGCTATGACAATGGGCTCAAGTACAGCAAGGATCATGGAGCTGGCACGGGATTGGGTGGTGTTTCATTCTGCTGCGCGTGGGGTCGCTGTGAGTCAGAAGCGACTTGACGGCACCTAACAACAACAACAACATACAAGTAAAATCTTACTGAAGATAACTGAATAACGGTTGCAGCACTATATTGACAGAGAACTTCCAGAAATGCAAGCTGGATACAGAAGAGGATGTGGAATGAAGGATATCACTGCTGATGTCAGATGGATCATGGCAGAAAGATGTTTATTTGTGTTTTATTGACTATGCAGAAGCATTCGATTGTGTGGATCATAACAAATTATGGATAACTTTGAGAAGAACGGTAATTCCAGAACACTTAATTGTTCTCATGAGGAACCTGTACATAGACCAAGAGACTTTTGTTTGAACAGAGCAAGAGGATACTCCATGGTTTAAACTCAGGAAAGGAGTGTGTCACAGCTGTATATTTTCACCATACTTATTCAAATTGTATGCTGAGCAAATAATCTGAGAAGCTGGACTATATGAGGAAGAATGTAGCATCAGGATTGGAGAAAGATTCATTTACAATCTATGATACACAGAAGACACAATTTTGCTTGCTGAAAGTGAGGATGACTTGAAGCACTTACTGATGAGGTTTGAAGACTACAGTCTGTAGTATGGATTATATCTTAATATGAAGAAAACAAAAATCCTCACAACTGAACCAATAAACAGCATTATGATAAATGGAAAAAAAAGATTGAAATTGTCAAAGGCTTCATATTACTTGGTTCTACTATCAACACCAATGGAAGCAGCAGCTAAGATATCAGAGGGCATATTGCATTGGGCAAATCTATTGCAAAAGACCTCTTTACAGTGCTGAGGAGCAAAGATGTCTCCTTAAGGAATAGGGTGCACTTGACGCAAACCATGATATTTTTATTTGCCTCATATGCATGTGAGAGCTGGATAATGAAGAAGGAAGACCAAAGAAGAATGAGTGGATGCTTTTGAGTTGTGGTGTTGGTGAAGACTACTGAAAATAATAATAACTGCCAGAAGAATGAATAAATCTGTCCTGGAATAAATTCAACTGGAATACTCCTTGGAAGCAAGAATGGCCAGACTTTGTCTCATCTACTTTGGTCATGTTGTCATAAAGAACCATTCTCTGGCAAAGGATATCATACTTGGTAAAGGGAAGCGTCAATGAAAAAGAGGAATGCCCTCAGCAAGATGGATTTAGACAGTGGCTGCAATGATGGGTTCAGGTATGGCAAGGATTGTGAGGATGGCACCGGACCACGCAGTGTTTCATTCTGTTGTATATAAAGTTGCTATGTATCATAGACAACCCAATGGCACTTAACAACAAAACAACAACAAGAGCTCTTTATATATTCTGTAGTTATCTTTATCAGATAAAAGTTTTGAAATATTTCCTTACACTCTCTAACTTAATTCTTTTAGTGTTTTTGATGGTGTCATGTGAAGAGTAAGTATTTTTATTTAGAAGATTTAGAAGGACTTTGAAGGTGGGAAGGTGAATACATTAACTCAAAAGTCAATATTAAAATTGATGTCTTCTATAAAGTCACGAACTCTGATGGCACAGTGGTTATGGTATTCAGGTGATAAGCAAAAGGTCAGCAGTTTCCCCAGCCCTTCTGTGGGGGAAAAAAAAAAAAAAAAAGATGAGGCAGTCTGCTTCTGTAAAGAATTACAACACTGGAAACCCTATGGGTCAGTTGTACTCTGTCCTATATGGTCACTATGAGTTAGACTAGACTAAATGGCAGTGGATTTTGTAATGTTAAACTATTCTAAAGGTATTATCTAAGCAGATGCTTCATGTAATGTAACACTAATTGTAAGAGACTGGCAAGAAAATTACTGAATCTACTTGTAATGATTATGAGGGCCTGACCGTAGCAATTTCCCACCATCTATAATTGCTTAACATTTTTCAAGTGTTAAAGGAATATTCAAAGCGACAGTAAAATGTGAGAGTTTGGAAAATTAAGAATACTTCATCAAACCTAAATCTCTGGAAATATCTTTGTCATATTCCATGTTAATGGAAAGAATAAAGAAAATATTTTAATGTTAAATATTGAAATGTCAGCTCCTAGTTACTAAGCATCAGTCTTAACCTAACATCTCCTTTGAATAACTAGTACAGGTTTGAAAAGATGTGTAAGTAAATTAATGAATATTGGTCATTTTAAGGAACACACAAAAAGTACAGTACTTAATACATATAATGAACCACTTGAATGAAATATGACTGAAAATAAAATCAGGTATGTAATTGCATCTTATTTTTTCCTGTTTTCTAAGATTACTATTCACTGAGTTTTACTCTTTATACTTCATCTCTATTCATGGTCTTGTATATGATTAATTCTGGCATTAACTCAGTTGCATTTTATTTTCAAAAGTCACAAAGAGCTATCAGAGAGAGAATTGAAAAAGCAAAAGAGGAAATGGATCTTCAAGAAAGATGAAAAGGGCCTAATTGATGTGATTATTCTTGGCAGGTCAGATTGCATCTGCACAATGATATTAATGGCAATAATATTATATTCTTCAAGTAGGCAACATATACATAAAAGTCTTTCATAGTATTGATTTTCTTTAGGCCAATGGTATGAAATATAAAGATCACTAAGTATATCCAAATGTTAGTTATTTGAATATGAATATGTAGTTGATACTGGAAACCAATGTACAGCATCAACTTTTTTCTTTGAAGGTGATTTCATACAGAACTAGGTAACTAAATAAAATTTAAAGTATTTAGCCATTCATAATGTTACAAAGCCTGATAACTATTAGTGTAAATTGAATTTATGCATTACACTATCCTTCTGATTAATGTATCATTCAATGATGTGTGGTTGTTGCTGTTAGGTGTCGTTGAGTAAGTTCCCCCTTACAGTGACCCTGTGCACAACACAACAAGATGCTGCCTGGTTGATTTCTTCAAAAGTTGGAATTAGAAATACCATTTGACCCAGCCATTCCATTACTAGGGATATACCCTAAAGAAGTGAGAGCCATGACAAGAACTGATATATGCACACCCATGTTCATTGCAGCACTATTTACAATAGCCAAAACATGGAAACAACCTAGATGTCCATGAACTGAGGAATGGATAACCAAACTATGGTACATACACACAATGTAATACTATGCAACGTTAAAGAATAATGTAGAATCTTCAAAACACCGCATAATGTGGATGAACTTGGAGGACATTATGCTGAGTGAAATAGTCAATCACAAAAGGACAAATATTGTATTAGTCCATTATTGTAAAAGTTAAGGAAAGTTTTATCTATTGGAGGAAATTTTCTTTGTTAGTTACCAGGGGTGGGAGGGGAGGGGAGGGAACGCTGTTAGATAGATAGAGATAAATATTG
>NW_006922203.1:322243-352063 GCF_000298275.1 Orycteropus afer afer
GGGGAGGAAGTGGGAGGGGAGCTGTTGCATTGTGGTAAATTTTGGTCAATGACATGAGACAAAGTATATTATGTGAACTGCTGTATGGAAAGTGAATTTATTCTGTAAATCTTCACCCAAATCAAAATAAAATAAAAAAAAAAAAAAATCAAAAAACGCTGCCTGGTCCTGTGCCATCCTCACCATTGCTGATGTGCTTGAGCCCATTGTTGTACCTACCATGTCAATCCATGTCATTGAAAGTCTTCCTCTTTTTTGTTGACCATCTACTTTACCAAGGATGGTATCCTTCTCCAGGGATTGGTCCCTCCTGACAACATGACCAAGGTATGAGAAGTGAAGTTTTATCCTCTTCATTCTAAGGAACATTCTGGCTGTATTTAATACAAAGCATATTTTTGTGTTCTTCTCACCATTCATGGTATATTCAATATTCTTTGCCAATACCATAACTCAAATGCATCAGTTCCTCTTTGTTCCTCTTTATTCATTGTCCAGCTTTTGCATGCATATGGAAAACAAAACAAAACAAAACAACCTGCCATTGAACTGATTCTCACTCATAGTGATCCCCCTTGGGCTTCCAAGATGATAAATCTTTACAGAGGTAGGTTGTCCCATCTTCCTTCTGTTGCATGCATATGGGGAAATTGAAAATTCTATGGCTTGGGTCAGGCACACCTTAACCCTCAAAGTGATATGTTTGTTCTTTAAACACTTTAAAGATGTCTTTTGTAGAAGATTTGCCCAATGCAATAAATCATTTTGTTTCTTTACTTATCTTTCCATGGGCATTTATTTTGGATCCAAGAAAAATAAAACCCTTAATACTATTTTACATGTGATGGATCTTTAAATTAATAGCATTAATTAAGTTGCACCATAAATAAATGATGTTTTGGTTCTTGTGGTAGTTAAGTTTGTGTGTCAACTTGGCTGGGCCTGGTTGAGTGGCTGGGCAGCTGGATGTAGTTATTCCCCATGGTGATATTGGCAATTAACTCCATGGTGGAATCAATTGGAGCAGCTGAGTTTCTGGGATGTGGTCTGCTTCCTATATAAGAAACAGCTTTGAGAATGCTCTCTAGCCTTTTGGTATACTTGAACCCTGAATGTAGCCAAGTTGTTGTTCCACAGCCTGCTATGCTTTGCCAATCTTGGGACTTCATCTAGACTTGAATTGGTGGCCTGCCATGTTGTTTGGTAACATTGGGACTGTGCTTTTTTACTTGTCAATCTTGGGCTTATCAGCCTCAGCAGCCAGCAGCTGCATGAGTGAAGAAAAGCCTGTAGCTTCAGTGGACCAGAAGCAGGAGGCAGAGCTGAAGCCCAAGGTTGAGGGGCTTTCACCCAGACCCTAGAGCCTGGTACTTTGAACTCAGACTTAAACACTCCAAAATTGTAAGAGAATAAATTCTTGTTTTTTCAAGCCATTCCATTTTGGTATATTTCTGTCAGAGCGGTACTGGGTAACCAAAACAATACTCTATATTTCAAAATAACTCATTTCAAAATTAATCATATGACTTTGATGTATCCTATACATGTTATTAATAGCTTGTGTAGGAAGCAGTCAATAAGAAATGTGTTTCAAATATATTTCTTTCCAAGTACTGGTCACACTTTTCATAGAGATAATTTGTTTTGATTTTTGGTGGTCATCTCTTGAAAAAAAACTTTTTTTTGAAATTCGTTGTCATATTTAATGTCCATAGTTTTTTTCTATTATCTCATATGCATGGAAAAGCTGTACAAGAATTTGAATTATTTATATGCATTTGAATTATAGCATTGGAAAGACTATTTATTATAAACAAGCTGCCAGAAGAATGGACAAATCTGTCTTAGAAGAAATAATATCAAAGTATTCCTTAGAAGCAAGGATTTCTTTCACTTACTTTGGATATATTGTCAAAAAGGACCAGTTCCTGGAGACAACGTCATGATAGTTAAAGTTGAGAGTCAGCAAAATAAAAGAAGACCCTCAATGAGGTGTTGACACAGGGGCTGCAACAATAAGTTCAAGTACAGCAATGATTGTGAGCAGGGTGAAGGACTGGGCAGTGTTTTTTTCTATTGTACACAGAGTTGCTATGAATGAGAAGTGACTTTATTGTACATTACAACAACAACAAAAATATTTTTGTATAAAATGGGAAAAATACAAATACGATATAGATTGAATGGGTTTGAACTCTCACAAATCTAGAAGAAATAGAATATGATATATTCTTGTTTCTGTTTGAATTCCACTTTGATAATATCACCAAGGGTTATCTTGTTAGTCCTTTCATAATGTCTTTCTTCCTTTTTTTTAAAGGTGGTATGGGTGAAAGTTCACAGAGCAAATTAGTTTCCCATTGGATCATTTATACAAATCTTATTTCATGGCATTTGTTTCAATCATTTCAAAGTAACAGCACTCTTCCCACTTCCTCTCTGGGTTCTCTTTTTCCATCCATTCTTCTTTCCTGCCCTTTACTGCCTTCTGAACTTTGTTTCAGGGAAAATGCTGCCCTTTTGTTCTAGTACGGCTGATCGTTCTGCGGAGTACATTCTTCATCAGTATTATTGTTCATTTTACAGGGTTACCTATTGTTTGGTTTAAAGGGGACATATGGGGGTAGGTTAAGTTCCAGATTTGAAGGGTATCTATGACCCATAGTCTCAGGGGTCCCACCAGTCTCTATAAAACCAGGAAATCTGGCCTATTTTATGATTTTGAATTTTGTTCTACATTTTTCTCACATTTTGTCCAATAATTTCTATTACAATCCTAATCAGAGACGTAAGTAGTAGTAGCCAGGCATATAGTTCTTTTGTTCTCAGGGATGTGGAAGCTATGGTTCATGTGGTTCATCAGTCCTTCGGACTAATTGTTTCTTTGAGTCTTTGATTTTCTTCACTTTTCTTTGCTTCTAATGTGGAGATCAATAGGTGCAGTTTATATGGTCACTCACAAGATTTTAAGACTCCAGCTGTTACTTAACAAAGTAATAAGATAGAACATTGTCTTTGTGGATAATATTATGCCAACTAATCTAGAGGTCCTCAAGACTATAGTCTTAAGCTGTCCAACAATTTTACCAATTCTGACAGCCACTATCTCTCCCATGACACTCTACTTTTCTCTTGGTTTAAATTATCCATTGCAGTGGCCACACCGAACTCAGAGACAATACTCATGATTATGGGCCTTATTAGAGAAGTAACAGGTTAAAATTCAGGATAATAAACAACCCAGGATACAGTTCTCCAGTCAGGACAATTTCTTTTCAGCTGTGCTGCAGGCTTGTTTCTGTTTGGCATAGGCCTCTCCTCGCTCAGTCAAGTGTTTGTTACAAAATTCTCTTAATTCTGTAGATAGATGCCTGGAGAGGCACCCCACTCTGCAAGCAAGCCTCCTGTCCGAAGGTACTCAGCTTTCTCTCTCCATGGGCCAGGAAGCTTGTTGCTCTTTCTCATGTTGGTTTCTTGATTCTGTTGGTTTGCTGCCTCTGCTACTGCTGTTTCTATGTCTCTGCTTCTCACCTGCTGTCTCAGCAAAACGTTACATCTCTTTTTGTCTCCTGGATGAAGAAAGTTCAGTTCAGGGATCTGAGGTCAAAAGATGTGCTCTACTCTTGACTCTCTGGTAGCGTAGTACCTAAGGCACTTGACTGCCAACCAGAAGGCTAGTGGTTCATACCCACCAGCCACTCCTTGGAAGGAAATTTGGGCAATCTACTTTCATAGTGATACTGCTTCGGAAACCCAAGGAGGGGTTGCTATGAGTCGAGTTTGACTCAACAACACATAACAACAACAACTAAAGTGAAATCACACTTTTCACCTCTTAGATGGCTCTTTTGAAATACAGAAGGATGGCAAAATTGACCAATGCCCATGTTATGGTTCCACACAACTTATTTCCATGGTCCCATCCACACAAGGTTGCCATGCCCCTCATTCACAATATTAACAAGCTGTCCAATGACATTGGTGGGCCACAAGCACCGCCCAGTGCATAATTTCACTCAGTTTTCTGGTGGAGTTCAAAGACTATGGTTTAAAGGCCCATTTAAGTAATTCACTGCACCTCAGCCCCATTCTTTCATGGTGTTTGGTTACATCTAAGAAGATTTTCTTAACTTTGCATCCAGTATGCTCTATGTATACATGGATATTTTTGCAGCACATTCAAATACATATGTATTTTTATCCTCTGTGAAACCAATATATATACTCATCGATATAGTCCTGTTCATTTTCCTAGGCCTATTCAGCTTACATGTATACCTATGTATCCACTCATAGATTATTGTTTGTTATTACCTTCATATTTCCTTAAGATGAGAAAAAGATCTTCAGTGAATTGGTAGTACTGTGTATTCTTTATTACTTAACAGGTTCTGTAAAAACATTTTTTATTTTTATTCATCCTTGGTCACTGGTATAATTTAAATATATTTTCTGTTGTGGCTGATGTTGGGTGCCATTGAGTCAGTTCTGACTCATAGCAACCTTATGAACAACAGAAGGAAAAATTGCCTGGTCCTGTGTCATCCTCACAATATTTGTTGTGCTTGAGCACATCATTGCACTGTTTCAATTCATCTTGTTGAGGGTCTTCCTCTTTTTCTCTGACTTTACCAAGCATGATATCATCTTCCAGTGACTTTTCCCTGACAATATGACCAAATACATGAGAGGAAATCTAGTGATGCTTTCTTCTAAGGAGCATTCTGGCTGCAATTCTTCTAAGACAGATTTTTTCTTTCTTCTGGCAGTCCAGGGAATTTTCAGTATTCTTTGCTAATACCATAATTTAAAGGCATAAATTCTTCCTAAGTCTTCCTTATTTGTTGTCCTGCCTTCACATTGCATATGAGCCCATTGAAGAAACAATGGCTTAAGTCAGAGTATCTTAATCATCAAAGTAATTCTTTGCTCTGTAAGACTATAGAGAGGTCTTTCACTGCAGTTTTGTCTTGTTCATTATGTTGTCTAATCATTGACTGCTGATAACTTCAATCTTTCTCCATTTAATGTGATGTTGTTTATTGGTCCAATTCTAAAGATTTTTATTTTTGTTAATGTTGGAGCATAATCCATACCGAAAGCTATAATCTTTGATCTTCAACAGTTAAGTTCTTAATGTCTTCTTCACTTTCAGCAAGCAAGGTATGTCATCTGCATAGTACAGGTTGTTAATGAGTCTTCCTCCAATCCTCCAATCCTAAAGCTGCCTTCTTCTACATATAGTCCAGCTTCTCAGATTATTTGCTTAGCATACAGATTGAATAAGTATGTTGAAAGGATAGAACCCTGATGAACACCTTTCCTTATTTTAAACCATGCAATATCCCCTTTTTCTGTTCAAACAACAACTTCTTGATCTGTTTAAAGGTTCCTCATGAGCACAATTAAAGGTTTTAGAATCCCCATTCTTTGCAATGTTATCCATAATATATCATGAACCACATAGTTGAATCCCTTTGTAGTCAATAAAACAATGGCAAATGTCTTTCTGGTATTCTTTGCTTGCAGCCACCTACATCTGACAGCAAAAATGATGTGCCTTGTTCCATATCCTCTTTTGAATCCAGCATGAATTTCTCACAGTTCCTTCTCATATCTTCTGTACACCCACATGAACCACCATGAGTCTGTCAGTTCCTCATACTGTGGTGGCTTGTGTGTTGCTATGAAGTGGAAGGGTATGTCACTGGTATTTCAAACATCTGCAGGGTCACCCATGGTGGGCAGGTTTCAGTGGCATTCCAGACTAAAATAGACTGTGAAGAAGGATTACAACTTTCACTTCTGGAAAAAAAAAAAAAATCATTGAAAACCTTATGAACGGTAGTGAAACATTGTCCAATATGTTACTGGAATACTTCATGAATAGCCCTGAAAAATTGTCTGTTACAGTACTGGAAGATGAATGCTTTAGGTCAGAAGGCACTCAAAATATGACTGGGGAAGAGCTACTTCCTCAAAGTAGAGTTGACCTTCATGATGTGGATGGAGTAAAGCTTTTGAGACATCCATTTTGTCATGGGGCACTCAAAATGGGAAGAAACAACTGCAAATATACATTAATAACCAGAACATGAAATGTACAAAGTATGAATCCAAAAAAATTGTAAGTTGTTACAAATGTAATGGAATGCATAGAGATAGATTCCTTAGGAATTAGTGAGCTGAAATGGACTGGGTTTGGCCATTTTGAATCCAACAAACATATGGTCTACTATGCTGAGAATGAAAATTTGAAGAGGAATGTCATTGCATTCATAATCAAAAGGAATGTTTCAAGTTCCATCCCAAAGTACAATGCTGTCAGTGACAGGATAATATCCACACATCTACAAGGAAGACTGGTTAATATTACTTTTATTCAAATTTATGCACCAACAACTAAAGCCAAAGATGAAGGAATTGAAGATTATAACCAACTTTTGCTGTCTGAAATTGATCAAACATGCAATCAATATGTGTTGTTTATTACTGGTGATTGGAACAGGCAAGTTGGAAATAAAGAATCATCATTAGTAGTTGGAAAATATGGCCTTGGTGAAAGAAATGATGCAGGAAATTGCATGAAAGAATTTTGCAAGGTCAATGACTTAATCATTGCAAATATCTTTATTCAACATAAACAGTAGCTATACATATGAAACTCACCAGATGGAATGCACAGGAACCAGATCTTCTATATCTGTAGAAAGAGAAAAATGGTGCAGCTCAGTATCTTCAGCCAAAACAATGCCAGGAGCTGACTGTGGAACACACCATACAATGCTCATATGCAAGTTCTAGTTTAAATTGAAGAAAATTAAAAAAAGTCCACAAGACCCAAAATATGACCTTGAATATATCCCACCTGAATATAGAGTTCGCCTGAAGAATAGATTTGATGCATTGTACACCAAAAGCCAAAAACAAGAATTATAGGAGTACATCAAGAAAATTATACACGAAGACAGCAAAAGTTAATTTAAAAGATAGTAAAGGAAAAAAAGACCAAAATGGATGTCAGAAAAGAATCTGAAACTTGTTCTTGAATGGAGAGTAGTTAAAGTAAATGGAAGAAATGGCAAAATAAAAGGGCTGAACAGAAGATTTCTAAAAGCAGCTCAAGAAGACAAAGTCAAGTATTATAATGAAATATGCAAAGTCTTAGAGTTAAAAAACCAAAAGGGAAGAACACCCTCAGCATTTTTTGTATTGAAAGAAGTGAAGAAAAAAAAATCAAACCTCAAGTTGCAATATTGGAGGATTGTATGGAATAAATAATGAATTATGTAGGTAGGAAGCATCAAAAAAGATAGAAGGAATACACAGAGTCACTGTACAAAAAAAAAAAAATCAGTCAATGTTCAAATATTTCAGGAGTTGGCATATGATGAAGAAACAATGCTATTGAAGGAAGAAGTGAAAACCGCACTGAAGGAATTGGTGAAAAACAATGCTCTAGCAATTGACAGAATACCAATTGAGAGGTTTCAACAAATGGATGCAGTGCTGGAGGCACTTACTCATCCATGCCAAGAAATTTGGAAGACATCTACCTGGCTAAGTGACTGGAAGAGATCCATATTTGTACCCATTCCAAAAAAAAAGTGATCCAACAGAATGTGGAAATTATAGAAAAATATCATTAATATCACACACAAGTAAATATTTTCTGAAGATAATTAAAAAATGGTTGTAGCAGTATATTGACAGGGAACTTCCAGGAATGCAAGCTGGATTCAGAAGAGGACATGGAACAAGGAATATCATGCTGATGTCAGATGGATCTTGGCTGAAAATAAAAAATACCAGAAATATGTTTACTTGTGTTTTATTGACTATGAAAAATCATTTGACTGTGTATAAAATGATAGATTATGGATAACATATCAAAACTGGAAACTCAAAAGTACTTAACTGAGCTCATGAGGAACGTGTGTGTAGACCAGGAGGCTTTTATTTGAACATAACAATGGAATACTGAATGGTTTAAAATCAGTAAGGATGTGCATCAGGGTTGTATCATTTTACCACACTTATTCAATCTGTATGCTGAGCAAATAATCTGAGAAACTGGACTATATGAAAAAGAACATGACATTAGGATTAGAGGAAGATTCATTAATCACCTGTGATACACAGATGATTCAACCTTGCTCACTGAAAGTGAAGATGAGTTAAAGCTCTAACTGATGAAAATTAAAGACTATAGTCTGCAGTGTGGATTACACTTCAACATAAAGAAAACAAAAGTCCTCACAACTGGATCAATAAGCAGCATCATGATAAATGTAGGAAAGATTGAAGTTGTTAAAGATTTAATTTTAATTGGATATACAGTCAGCCCCCTTGGAAGAAGCAGTCAAGAAATCAGATGTCATATTGCACAGGGCAAATCTGCTGCAAAATACATCTTTAAAGTATTAAGAAACAAAAATATTACTTTGAAGACTAAGGTGTGCCTAACCCAAGCCACATGGTATTTTCAATTGTCTCATATGTCTGTGATAGCTGGACAGCAAACAAGGAAGAGTGAAGAAGAGTTGCTGCTGTCTTTGAATTGTGGTGTTGATGAAGAATACTGAAAATCCCATGGAGTGCCAGAAGAACGAACAAATCTGTCTGGAATGAAGTGCAGTTGGAATGCTCCTTAAAAGTGAGAATGGCCAGACTTTATCTCACCTGCTTTGGTCATGTTTTCAGAAAGGACCATTTCCTGGACAAGGATATTATGGTTGGTAAAGTGGAGGTTCAGCAACAAGAGGGAAGACCCTGAACAAAATGGATTGACACAGTGGCTGCAAGGACAGGCTAAGATATAGCAAGGATTGTGAGCATGTTGCAAAACCGGACAGTGTTTTGTTCTATCATACATTGTGTTTCTATGAGACAGAGGTGACTTGATGGTACCTAACAACAAAAAACAACACTCAAATAAAAACTTGTCCTTATCTGGGCTAATTTCAGGAGCAATATTTAATGTCTAGGTTTTAATGGGTTTAGAGTATCAAATGCTGACAACATGCTTTAAAAAAAATGTCAACTTCATTATACAAGTTTTAAAAGTGAATTTCAAATTCTAGAAAAAATGAAACAAGTACCTAAAAACAGGTGTTTCTTGCCTTGCCATGTCCCTGTGAGATATTAGAAGATGAATGCATTTGATTTTTTTTCAGAGAACAGGAGTATGGGAATAATTAAATTCAATATGTATCATCTGTTTCTTTTCCTGAATATAAAATGCAAAATGGAGTCTTGGCAAATAGTCCAAATAACAGAATTTTCCTTTATAACATAGGTAATTTTTTTGGTGTGTTGTATTGACACTATACATAAAATATAATGAAGTACTAAAATTTTAATCATTCTTTGATCACAATTAGTGATGAAATATGTATTTTGCACTTTTATGACATTTTTTTTTAAAATAATTATCTCTGCTATATGTCTTTTGCTAATTTAAATTGGTTATCATCTAAGCTAAATTAGTTAAATTTCAATTTATTTATATATTGACTTTAAATATTGCCTTCATTTCCTCACAATCAATGTACCAAATTGCTATATATTATCCTGGTAGTGAGAGATTGAAGTTGAGGGCAGCAAGAAGGGAACCTGAAAATACACTCCTTGCTTTGGGTTTTCATCCTATTTGATGTTGATTTTTATATCTTTAGCCTTACTGTAAATTATAATATCAATAGATACCAATATGAGTTCATTAAAATAATGTTCCTGCAGCAAAATATATTTGGGAAACTGAAAAAAATGGCATATTAATTTTGTAAATCTCAGGAGGTTTTTTTGGTGGCTGGCAGGGGCAAGGATTCTTAAAGAGATAGGTTCAAAAAAGTCATTTTGATAAAATACATTTTTTGGACTGATTCTCCATTAACATCAGTTGGAAAAACCCAGTTGTAAAGAATTCCCATTGTTGTTGTTAGTTGCCATCCAGTCAAATTTGTCTAACAGCCACCCTATCTGTGCAAAGCAGGACTGCTCCTTAGTATTTTCAGGGCTGTGACCTTTCAGAGATAGTCTCCAGGCCTGTCTTTGGAGGTGCCTCTGGATAGGCTCAAATGGCCAGCCTTTTGGTAAGTAGTCTAATGTTTAAACATTTGCACTACCCAGGATTTACCATTACAACCAACTATGAGAAGGAGAAAGTAAAGAACCAAGAAAGTTGCAGTTGCAAGCATCCTTCTTTAAATAGATAACATGATTTTGGTGCTTTTAAGGAAAATTTTGAGATTTTTTAAAAACTGTTTGTAGCTGTATATTAATAAGACTAATTTTTATTATTGTGTTATTATACTTTTACTGATGGTAACAATACAGTGTTAGGAATTTAACACAAAGAGATACTTAGTTCCAGATCTGTTTGCAAGAATCTGTTTTTTGTTTGTTGATGCAAACCCATGCAAAGTTCAGGGTATTGGGTAGTGCAAATAAATTTATGCTTGCATTCATCCTTTGATTCTGACTCTTAAAGGATTGATCACTTTCAGAAGTCTGAGATTATGAAATCTTTATGTCTTTCTACCACACATGGTAATAAAAGATTGCTGTTCCAGGTAGACAGACAGTCTTATTTCCATTCCATTCTTTATCTGCTGACTGTAACTTTTCTCTTGGAGGAGTGGAGGAGTTTTATTTATTTACTTTTCTATGAGCCATATTAAGGACTATTTTTCAGGCTACTTAAATGTGTCTTTGAGAAGAGCAGGCTGGGATAAAAGTATGCCTATAAATTTAATCAAATAACCTACCTTTTTTTTTTTAGAAAACTGATTATGTTGAAATTGAGTTTGTACTAGACACAACATTAGCATGGCCTCTAATTTCTTTGTGTCAGGCTCTTAAAATCTGCTCTTTGTCATCTCTATCACTAAAGAGTTTTCCCAAACTACTTCCAACTAGAAGGAGACAAGTACAGTTCTTACAAAGAGTGGGGCAGATAAGATTTTGAAGTCAACTCTTGGGGGAAAAGAAACGTTCTACTAAAATAATTCACATGTGAACCCACACCCTTGGATTCCAGCCAAACAAAAGACAGGCATATATGAGTTGAACGTTTACCTCAGGTAGATACACTCCTTGGAGAGAACAATCATGGGAGAAAGAAGGGCTGCTTATGCACAGGGAGACAGCTCAGGGGGCAGGAGTACATGGAGGGAAGAGGTAACTATGGGGAGGAAATAGGAGGGGAGCTGTTGCATTGTGGTAAATTGTGGTTAATGTCATAAGAAAAAGTGTATGTGAGGTGCTGTATGGAAAGTGAATTTGCTCTGTAAATCTTCACCCAAATCACAATTAAAAAACAAATAAATAAATGATTAATAAAAAATAATGAAATAATTCATATATTAAAAAAAAGAAGGAAATTCATTTTAACTGTAAGGGTGTATTTTAAATAATCATTTTCCTCAAAGGAAATTTATATTATCAGCTCATCCTTAGCAAATAAAATGGTTAATATTAGCTTTTTGTGGCACTTTGAAGTCTGTAATTTATGATTCAGTAATTTAATTTCATGTATATTTATCTGATGCTATTGAGAATTTAAACTTAAAATTTCAAATTGCTTATTTGAAAGGATAGCAAAAAGACTTCTCTAACTATAACTATAGGGTTATTATGAGTCAGAATTGAATTGACGACCATGGATTTTTTTTTTTTTTTTTCCCCAGTAAGTATGTAAGGATGGGAGCTCTGGTAGCGTAGTGCCTAAGGCACTTGACTGCTAACCAGAAGGCTGGCGGTTCAAACCCACCAGCAATTCCACGGAAGGAAGATTGGGCAATCCTACTTCCGTAGTGATACTGCCTCGGAAACCCAAGGAGGGATTGCTGTAAGTCGAGGGGTCAACTCGACGGCAAATAACAACAACAGACCATTAATTTAGTTTGTTTCTTCTTATGTGCGTCATCAGATTTAAATATTTCTGCAGATGAAGTCTTCTGAGTGAATTTAAAATTACTAACCAAAGGGAAAAAAGGATGATAGCACATGATACTAATTGCAAAATCTTTTGGTCCTTAGTTTCTTTGTCATTTGGATGTAGTTCCAGGTGTCATAAGTGTGGTTTAAAATGAGCATTATTTGGTAATGTCAGGTATTCATGGGAAAACCGATTTCCCACTGATCTCTTGATGTTATTTAGTATGTGGTGAATTCTCCATAGCCCAAAGATTGACTTTCAGCACTGCAGGCTCAGATCCTTGATTTCTCAGTACATAGAAACTGAATCTATTTCTCAGAGCAAGTCTCATATTACCCAAGGTATACAATTTTGTTCAAAATTATTAACAAAATAAGTAATTTTCACAGGTTTGAAAATGTTCCTACCTCCATGTTAGCTCATTTTCTTTCCAGGAAGAAAGAAAGGGAAATTAGTCATGTTATTTTGTGTTGTCAAGTTGATTCTGACTCATGACGACCCACAGGGTTTTCTAGGCTGTAATCTTTACAGAAGCAGATCACCAGGGTTTCCTTTCTCAGAATGGTTGGGTGACTTAAAACTACCAGACTTTCATTGAGCAGCCAAATGACTAACCATTGGGCCACCAGGGTTGAATAGAGTCATCATATGATTTGTTAACTTAGAATGAGATATGTCTATCAGATAACAGACATATTCTGGATCAGCATAAGAAATGACAAAAATATTTTTTTGCTGAAGAAAACTACATGGAGAACTATGAAATAATCATGAGAGTTTTTAGAACATTATCAATAATATTTGAAAAATCAAATGTTTAAAACAGAATGTTAAAACAAATCTTTTCATCTATCTTTCTCTATGAAAATAAAAAGTCAAAATATTTTAAGTCTCCTATCTGCTGTTTCTTTACATGATAATTGGGCCTTGAAAATTGGGCCCAAATATGTGAGGTCTGTTAGGTGAGTCACTGGTCTAAAGAGGACTGAGAGAATAGGCATTGTTAACATATTCTTCTTTGACTCTTTGGTTTTCCATGACTCATCAAAACCATCTTCCAGATAGTATATGGTTAAAATACTCTTTCTTTAGATGATTTCACAGGTCACACGTTTTACACTCTAAAAGTTTATTTTGACTCTTTATGTCTCCAATAGATAATTATCTAGTATTCCATTTCATAATTTTATCTTTAAGAAAATTATGTATGGATCAACTGAACATAAGTAAATGGTGGTAGCAAGTAGGAGAATTAGGCCAATATTAATCAATAGTATTTATTTTATTGCAAAGTTTTTTTTTTTTCCTTTTAATAAATTATATACCAAAAAAAAAAAACCTTACTGCCATTGAGTCGATTCAATTTATAGTGACCCCTCCTTCGGTTGCCAAGATGATATCTCTATGGAAGTAGATTGCCCAATCTTCCTTCCAAGGAGTGGCTGATGAGTTTGAATTGCCAGCCTTCTGGTTAGCAGTCAAATGCCTCAGGCACTATTTTATTTTTAAGTCTTGTCAGTTAAAAATGCCACATATACACATAACTTAAAATTCTGAAAAGGAACTTCTTTTTTGTTGTAGTGCCTAACCCAAGCCACATGGTATTTTCAATTGTCTCATATGCCTGTGATAGCTGGACAGCAAACAAGGAAGAGTGAAGAAGAGTTGCTGCTGTCTTTGACTGGGCAAGAATCAGTCTGTCTTTTTTGTTGTAGTTAGGTGTAGTTAGGTGTCTATGGAAGGTGTCTTCAAGTCAGCTCCAGGTCATAGTGACCCTATGTAAAACAAAATGAAACACTGGCTGGTACTGTGTCAGCCTCACAATCCTTGCTATGAATCCCTTACTGAAGTCACTCTGTCAATCCATTTCCTGAAGGGCCTTCCCCTTTTTTCTCTGATCTTCCATTTTACCTAGCATGGCATCCTTCTCCTGGGAATGATCCTTTCTGACAAGTTTCAGAGTCTCTTCTGACATCCATTTTGGTATTTTCTTCCTTTCTTGTCTTTTCAATGACCTCTTACTTTCTTCATGAGTGTTCTTGATGGCATCCCACAATTCCTCTGGCTTTTGGTGATTGGTGTTCAATGCATCAAATCTATTCTTTAAATGGTCTCTATATTCAGGAGGGATATAATATAATCAAGCTCATAATTTGGCTCTCATGGACTTGTTTTAACTGTCTTCAACTTCAACTTGAATTTGCATATGAGCAGTTGATGGTCTGTTCCACAGTCAGCTCTTGGCCTTGTTTTGGCCAAAGATATTGAATTTCTCCATTGCCTCTTGCCACAGATATAGTCAATTTCATTCCTGTGTATTCCATCTGTGGAGTCCACCTTTATAGTCGTCACTTACGGTGTTGATAAAAAGGTATTTGCAATGAATAAGTCATTGGTCTTGCAAAATTCTCTCATGTGATCTCCAGTGTTATTTCTATCATGAGGGCCATATTTTCCAATTACCAGTAACTCTTCATTTCCAACTTTTGCATTCCAGTCATCAGTGATAATCAACTCATCTTGATTGCATGTTCAGTCAATTTCAGACTGCAGAAGTTGGTAGAAATTATCAGTTTCCTTATCTTTGACTTTGGTGGTTGGTGCATAGATTTGAATAATAATAGTATTAACTGGTCTGCTTTGTAGGTGTATGGATATCATCCTATAACTGACAACATTGTACTTCAGTACAGATCCTGAAACACTCTTTGTGATGATGAATGCCACACCAGTCCTCTTCAAATGTCATTCCTCATATAGTAGATCATAGGGTTGTCTGATTCAAAATGGCCAAAACAAGTCCATTTCAGCTCAATGACTAGGATATCTATCATTGTGTGTTCTGTTTCACTTTTGACAAATTCCAATTATTAATTATTAATGTGTCTTTGCATCTGTTTCTACTCATTTTAAGTCAAGACACATCAGTCAATAGAGGTCTTGAAAGTTTTACTCTATCCATGTCTTTAGAGTAGTCTATTCTACAGAGTCAGCTCTTCTCCAGTCAAATTTTGAGTGCCTTCTGAAATGATGGGCTTATCTTCTGGCACTATAATGGACAATGTTTCAAGTGTATTCATAAAATTTCCCAGTAATATATCAGAGAGTGTTTCACTGCTATTAATAAGGTTTTAACTGGTCAGTTGTTTGAGAATCAGTCTGTCTTAGCCTGGAAACACTGCTGAAACCTGTTCACCATGGGAAACCCTGCTGACATTTTGCAACACCGCTGGTATACCCTCCAACCTCACAGCAACACATAAGCCATAACAGGATTACACACTGACAGACAAGTTTGTCTCCCTTAGTTGTTCTTAACCTATCTGCACTCACCTACCTTGGGCCCCGGCCTTGAAATAGAGCTGCCCCAAGTGAAAAGCAGTCCCTGAGCCCCAGATCACTGTACCATGGCCCCAGCCTTAATGTAGAATTTCCCCCAAGTGAAAATCACCCCCTGAGCCCTGGGCCTGACTATCTTGTACCCTGGCTTTAAAATAGAGCCACCCCCAAGCGAAAAGCAGACCCCCAGGCCTGGGCCACCACTCTTTTTAGCTCCTTTTAATTCTCCTTTTTTAAGGATTTAAAATTTAAAATTTAATTCTCCTTTTTTAAGGATTTAAAATTTAATTAGCTCCTTATCATAGGCAATATGTAACAAATTACTAGAGCTTTTAACTTAGCAACCGACAATCTTTAGATTTTCTGTTCTATGTTCGTTTACTTATCTTGGTGATACTGGCCATTTTCAGGTCAAATAAACTATACTCTTAGTAGTTGGTTGTTGTTGTTAGGTGCCATTGAGTTGATTCCAACTTATAACAACCCTATGTACAACAGAAGGAAACAGTGTCATCTGCACACTCTTTGCTATGTTTGAGCCTATTGTTGCAGCCACTGTTTCATTCATCCCATTTGTTCTGGTTACCTGGTGTGCTCTGACAAGAAATATATCACAAATGGGATGGCCTTAACAAACAGAAGTTTATCCTCACAATTTGGAGGCTTTAAGTCCAAATTCAAAATGCCAGGCTCTAGGGGCTAGGAGAAAGCCCCTCAACTTTGGGGTCCAGCTCTGCCTCCTGTTCCTGGCCCACTGGATGTAGAAGCATTTCTTCACTCACACAGCTGCTAGCTGCTGGCTGCTGAGGCTGAGAAGCCCCAAGGTTGACAAGTAAAAAGGCACAGTCCCAATGTTCCCAATGTTCCCAAATCACATAGCAGGCCATTAACTTAAGTCCATTGTAAGTCCCAATGTTGGCAGAGCATAGCAGGCTACTGCGCAATGGTGTGACTACATGCAGTGTCCAAGCATGCCATAGGCTAAAGCCCATTCCCAAAGCTTCTTCTTATATCCCAAAGGCAGCTACTCAGCTGCTTGTGGTAGATCCCACCATTGAGTTGATTGCCAGTCTCATCATGGGGAATAACTACCACCAACTGACCAGCCACTCAACCAGACCCAGCCAAGTTGACACACAAACATAACTATCACACCATTGAAGGACTTTCTCTTTTTAGCTGAACCTCTGCTTTACCAAGTATGATGTCTTTATTCAGAGATTGGTCCCTCTTGATAACATGCCCCAAGTACATGAGACAAACTCTGAGCATCCTGGTTTCTAAGGACCATCCTGGCTGTGCTCTATCCAAGAGATATTTATTCATTGTTCTGGCCAAACCAAAATAAATTGTATACAAACAAATAAATAAACCCACTACAACTGAGTTGGCTCCAATTCATAGTGACCTTATAGAGCAAATAGAACTGTCCCATATTGTTATGGGAGCTCTGGTAGTATAGTGCCTAAGGCACTTGACTGCTAACCAGAAGGCTGGTGGTTCAAACCCACCAGCCACTCCTCAGAAGGAAGATGGGGCAATCTACTTTCGCAGTGATACTGCCTCAGAAACCCAAGGAGGGGTTGCTATGGGTCGGGTCCAACTCTACAGCACATAACAACAACAACAACATATAGTTTAAATGGCTGTAAATATTTACAGAAACAGACTGCCACATCTTTTTTCATGAAAATCAGCTGATAGGTTCAAACCATTGATTTTAGATTAGCAACCAAAGCACTTAACCACTGTGTCATTAGGGCATTTTATACTTCTGAGAGTCCATGGTCCACTTCTTTGTCAACACCATAATTCAAATACATGAACTCTGCTTTAGTCTTCCTTATTCATGGTCCAGCTTTTGCATGCATATGAGGTGATTGAAAAATATCACTTCATCTCTCCTACTTGGTCATGTCGTCAGAAGGGGCCAATCCCTTATTCCAAGCCCACCATAGCCCTTAAAGTGACAGCTTTGCTTTTCAAAACTTCAAAGGAATATTTTGCAGAATATTTACCCAATGAAATTGTGGTATTTAAAGTAGTGTGTCAACTTGGCTGGTCCAAGATTTTGAGTGGCTTTGCAGCTTGGTGTATTATTCCCCATGATGAGATTGGATGTGGCCTAATCACCTCCATGATGGTATCTGATGTGAACAGTTTATCAGTCAAAGTGGACTTGCCATCAGGCCTGGTCGAATAGACCAAGCAGGCCTGCTCCAATATGGAAAATATTTGTGAAAGGTCTCTGACTTTTGGCTCATTTAGTACCCTGTATTGGCCCACCATCATCTCCAGTTTCTGAACTTGAAACAGTGGCCACCCATGTTACCTGGTGATCTTGAGATTATTGTCTATGTGATCTGTGAGCTATCAATCTTCCATTTTACTGCTAATCTTGAGTTCATCAGCCTCAGCAGCCAGCAGCTGCATGAGTCAGGACAAGGCTCTGGCTTGCTCTTTTTGGCCTAGAATAAGTTGCAGAGATGAAGCTCAAGGTTGAAGGGCCTCCACCTAGCCCCTATATCTGGCACTCAGAACTTGGAATACTAACCTAGTCTTCCCCTACATCCAGCATTCTGAATTTGGACTTATAGCCTTCGAAACTTTAAGATAATACATTTATATTTGTTAAATTCATACACTTGTACTATTTTTGTTAAAGCAGCACTAGAGAACCAAGAACCAAGACAGTAATGTTGTTGTTGTTACTGTTGTTGGGTGCTATTCAGTCAGTTCCAATACATAGTCATGATATGTATGACAAAAAAAAAAAAAAAAAAAAAACATTGCCTAGTTCTTCTCCATCCTCACAATCATTTCTATGCTACAGCCATTGTCACAGCCATTGTGCTAATCCATCTTCTTGAGACTTTTCCCCCTTTCTTGCTGAAACTCTACTTTACCAACAACAATATCCCTCTCCAGGGATTGGACCCTTCTGAAAACATGACCAATATATGAGAGATGAAATCTGGCCATTTTCACTTTAGAAGCATTTTGGTTATATTTCCTCCAAGACAGATTTGTTCATTCTTCTAGCTGTTTTTGGTACCTTCCAAATCCTTTGGCAACACTACAATTCAAGTGCATAAGCTCATTTGTACTCTTCTTTCCCTACTACTCATAAGGTTTTCAGTGGTCATTTTTTTTTTTTTTTTTTTATAAGCTCATTTGTACTCTTCTTTCCCTACTACTCATAAGGTTTTCAGTGGTCATTTTTTTTTTTTTTTTTCCCAGAAGTGAACCTATCCACTTCCTTCTTCCTAGTCTGTCTTACTCTGGAAGCTCCACTGAAGCTTCTCCACCTTGGATAATCCCACTGTATTTGAAATTCTGGGACACAGCTTTTGGTATCACAACAACATTCAAGCCACCACAGAATGCCAAACTGACAGAAGAGTGATGGCCCAATTTAATAATACATACTTTGATTTTATGTCTAATAGTTCCAGGGGGATTGATTGTGGATCCAAGTAAAATGAAATCCTTGACAATGTCCATATTTTCTCTGTTTATCATGATGTTGTTTATTGGTCCAGTTGTGAAATCACACTGAAGGCTGTATTCTTTTATCTTTATCTATAAGTGCTTCAAGTCCTTTTTGTTTCAACAAGCAAGCCTGCATCATCTGCATACCTCAGGCTGTTAATGAGAATTTCTCCAATCCTGATGGCATGTTCTTCATGTACCCCAAGTTCTTGGATTTTTTACTCAGCATACATACTGAATAAGTATGGTGAAAGGACACAACCCTGATGCACACCCTTCCTGATTTTAAGCCATGCAATATCCCCTTGTTATGCTCAAACAACAGCCTCTTGGTCTATGTACATATTTCTCAGAAGCACAGTAGTCTTCTGGAATTCCCATTCTTTGCAATGTTGTCCATAATTTGTTATTACCCACATAGTCAAATGCCTTCACATACTCAAAAGAGGTGTTCTGTGTTTTCAGTCAAGTTCCACCTGATTCTGAACAGTATTAATGTCCCTCATTTCACCACATTCTTCTGATCTGATTTGGATTTCTAAAAGTTCCCTGTTGATGTCTTGCTGCAAACATTTTTTAATTATCTTCAGCAAAATTTTAGTTGCGTGTGATGTTAATGATATTATTTGTCAATTTCCACATTCTTTTAGATTAGATTTTTTTTTTTTTTTCAGTAGGCACAAATATGGACCTTTTCTGGTCAGTTTTGCAATTCTTGGCATAAATGACTGAGTGCTTCCAGTGTTGCATCCATTTTTGAAACATTTCAATTGGTATTGCGTCAATTCATGGAGCTTGTTTTTGTTTGTTTGTTTGTTTTTGCCAACACCGTCATTGCAGCTTTGTTTTCTTTCTTAGAAGGCATTGGTTCTTGATCATACGTTAAGAACTGAAATGGTTGAATATAGGTGGTCTGTCAGAGTAAAGCTAGTAATAGTAGTAAAGGACAGGTGTTTAATTTTTTTTTTTTTTTAAGGGAACAGTCAAAGCATTATTAAAGAAAGTTGTGAAGTTGATTCAAATCAAATAAAAATAATCCCAGGATAGAGGTGGGAGCTCTGGTGGCATCGTGCCTAAGGAATTTCACTGCTAACCAGAGCCTGGTGGTTCAAACCCACCAGCCACTCCTCATAAGGAAGACTGTGCAATTTACTGCCACACAGATACTGCCTCGGCCATCCAAGGAAGGGTCTCTATGAGTCTAACTCTATAGCAGTGAGTTTGTTTTGTTTTGTTTTAGGATCGAAGTATAAATCCATGATATTACATATTTACATTTAGGTAAAGCGACAGCACAGAGGTTTCCAACAGCTAAAGGAGGTAAACTTGTCTGTCAGTCTGACATCCTGTAGGGCTTGTACATTGCTGTGAAGCTTGGAGCTGTGTCACTGGTGTTTCAGATGCAAGCAGAGTTAAACATGGTACACAGGTTTCAACACAGCTTACAGACTAAGATAGACTAGGAAGAAGGAGGAGGCCATCCACTTCTCAAAAATTGACCAGGGGAAATTTTATGAATAGCGAGAAACACTGTCTGATACATTCCTGGACTATTTTATGAATAGCTTGGAAACATTGTCTGACACAGTGCAGGAAGACAAGCCCCTTGTGTCAGAAAGCACTTAAAATAGGACTGGGAAAGACCTGCATCATTAGAGTAGAAACAACCTTAAAGATATGGACGAAGTAAGTCTCTTAGGACCTCCATGTGCTGACATGGCATGATTCAAAATGAAGAGAAACAGCTGCAAACATCCATTAATAATCAGAACATGGAATGTATGAAGTATGAATCTAGGAAAATTGGAAGTTGTCAAAAATGAAATGGAACACATAAAGATTGATGTCCTAGACATTAATGAGCTGAAATGGATGGATTTTGGGCATTTTGAATCAGACAAGCATATGACTTACTATATCAGAAATGAGAAATTGAAAAGGAATGGTGTGGCATTCATCATCACAAAATATGTTTCAAGAACTGTCCTGAAGTATGATGCAGTCAGTGATAGGATAATATCCAGATGCTTAACAGGAAGAACCATTAATACTACTATTATTCAAATTTACGCACTAACCACCAAAGCCAGAGATGAGGAAATTAAAGCTTTTTATCAACTTCTGCAGTCTGAAGTTGACTGAACATGCAATCAAGATGTGTTGCTTATCTCTGGTGATTGGAATGCAAAAGCTGGAAACAAAGAAGAATCACCAGGTTGGAAAATTTGGCCTGGGTGACAGAAATAATGCTGGAGATCGCATGATAGAATTTTGCAAGATCAATGACATATTCATTAAAAATACCTTTCTTCAACAGCACAAATGGTGGCTGTACACGTGGACTTCACCAGATGAAGTACACAGGAATCAGACTGACTACATCTGTGGAAAGAAGAGATTGAAATGTACAATATCTTCAACCAAAACCAAGCCAGGAGCTGATTGTGAAACAGACCATCAACTTCTCATATGCAAGTTCAACTTGAAGTTGAAGACAAGTAAAACAAGTCCACGAATGCCAAAATATGATCTTAAACATATCCTGCCCGAATTTAGAGACCATCTAAAGAACAGATTTGACACATTGAACACCAATGACCAAAAACCAGAAGAATTGTGGGATGACATCAAGAGCATCATCCATGAAGAAAACAAGAGGTCATTAAAATTACAAGAAAGAAAGAAAAGAAAAGACCAAAATAGATATCAGAAGAGACTCTGAAACTGGCCATTGAGTGAAGTGTAGCTAAAGAAAATGGAAGAAATTACAAGAAAACAGAACTGAACAGATGATTTCAAAGAGCATCTCAAACTGACAAAGCCAATTACTCTACTGAAATATGCAAAGACCTAGAGTTAGAAAAACAAAAGGGAATAACACACTTGACATTTCTCAAGCTGAAAGAATTGAGGAAAAAGTTTAAGCCTCGCATTGCAATATTAAAAGATTCCATGGACAAAATGCAGGAAGCATTAAAAGAAGAAGGAAGGAATACACAGAGTCTTTGTACCAAAAAGAACTGGTCAATCTTCATCCATTTCAGGAGGTGGTATATGATCAAGAACCAAAGGAAGAAGTCGAATGTGCACTGAAGAATTGGTGAAGAACAAGGCTCCAGGAACTGATGGAATACCCATTGAGATGTTTCAACAAGTGTATTCCCCGCTGGAGGCACTCACTTGGTTATGCCAAGATAATTGGAAGACAGTTACCTGGTCAACTGACTGAAAGAGATCCATATTTGTACCTAATCCAAAGAAAGGTGATCCCACAGAATGTGGAAATTATCAAACAATATCATTAATATTGCATGCAAGTAAAATTTTACTGAAGATTACTCAAAAATTGCTGCAATAATATATTGACAGAGAACTTCCAGAAATGCAAGTTGGATTCAGAAGAGGATGTGGAATGAAGGATATCATTGCTGATTTCAGATGGATCTTGACTCAAAGCAAAGAATACCAGAAAGATACTTACTTGTGTTTTATTGATTATGCAAAAGCATTTGATTTTGTGGATCATAACAAATTGTGGATAACATTGAGAAAAATGGGAATTACAGAACACTTAATTGTACTCATGAGGAACCTGTACAAAGACAAGGAGGCTGTTGTTCAAACAGAAAAAAAAGGAATACTACTTGGTTTAAAATAAAGAATAGAGTGTGTCAGGGTTGTATTTTTTCACCATACTTATTCAATCTATATGCTAAGCAAACAATCTGAGAAGCTGGACTATATGAAGAAGAATGTAGCAGTAGAATTGGAGTAAAATCATTAACAACCTGAGATATGCTGATGACACAATTTTGCTTGCTGAAAGTTCGGATGCCTTGAAGTGCTTACCGATGAAGGTTGGAGACTACAGTCTGCAGTGTGGATTACATCTCAATATAAAGAAAACAAAAATCCTCACAACTAGTCCTATAAGCAATATTATGATAAATGGAGACAATATTTAAATTGTCAAAGACTTCCCATTACTTGTTTTCACATTTGATGCCAATGGAAGCAGCAGTCAGGACATCAGACAACATGTTGTTGTTGTTAAGTGTCATTGAGTCATCTCAGACTCACAGTGACTATGCACAGCAGAACAAAACACTGCCAGGTCCTGAGCCAGCTCCACAATTTTTGCTACAGTTGAGCCCATTGATGCTGCCACCTTGTCAATGCACCTCAGTGAGGGTTTTCCCCTCTTTTATCCACCCTCCACCTTACCAAGCATGACATCCTTCTCCAGGGAATGGTCCCTTCTGACAGCATGACCAAAGTATGTGAGATGAGGTCTGGCCATTCTTGCTTCCAAGGAGCATTCTGACTGCACTTCCTACACGACAAACCTGTTAGCTCTTTTAGAAGTCCATGGTACTTTCAGCATTCTACACCAACACCACAGCTCAAAAACATCAACTCTTCTTCAGTCTTCCTTATTCACCATCCAGCTGTAACATGCATATGGTGTGATTGAAAATACGATGGCTTGTGTCAGGCGCACCTTAGTCCCCAAGGAGATATCTTTGCTCTTCAGCACTTGAAAGAGGTCCTCTGCAGCCAATTTGCCTGGTGCTGTACGTTGTCTGATGTCCTGACAGTTGCTTCCATTGGCGTCAATTGTAAAACCAAGCAATGTGAAGTCTTTGACAATTTCAAACTTTTCTCCATTTACCATAATGCTGCTTATATGTCCAGTAGGGAGGATTTTTGTTTTCTTTATATTGAGATGTAAGCCGTATTGCAGACTATAGTCTTCAATCTTCACCAGTAAGTGCCTCACGCCATCCTCACTTTCAGCAAGCAAAGTTGTGTCATCAGCATATCACAGGTTGTTTATAATTCTTCTTCCAATCCTGATGCCATGTTTTTCTTTAGCTTCTCAGATTATCTGCACAACATGAAGGTTGAACAAATATGGTGAAAGGATACAACCCTGACACACTCCCTTCTTGATTTTAAAGCATGCAGTGTTCCCTTTTTCTGTTTGAATGACAGTGTCCTGGTCTATGTATAAGTTCCTCATGAGTACAATCAAGTGTTATCAAGAGTTCTGAAATTCTCCTTCTTCATAATGCTATCCACAATTTGTTATGATCCACACAATCAAAATCTTTTGCATACTCAATAAAACACAAATTAACATCTTTCTACTGTTCTTTGCTTTGAGCCAAGATCCATCTGACATCATCAATGATATCCCTCACTCCATGTCCTCTTCTGAAACCAGCTTGTATTTCTGGAAGTTCTCTGTCAATATACTGCTGCAATCGTTTTTTAATTATCTTCAGTAAGATATTACTTGCATGCAATATTAATGATATTGTTCTATAATTTCCAAATCCTGTGGGATCACCTTTATTTGGAATGGGTACAATTATGGATCTCTTCCAATCAGTTGCCCAGGTAGCTATCTTCCAATTCTCTTGGCATAACTGAGTGAGTGCCTCCAGCGGGCATCCATATGTTGAAACATATCAGTGGGTATTCTATCAATTCCTGGAGCCTTGTTCCTTGCCAATTCCCTCAGTGCAGCTTCAACCTCTTCCCTCAATACCATTGGTTCTTGAACATACGCCACCTCCTGATATGGACGATGATCGACTATATCTTTTTGATACAGAGATTCTGTGTATTCCTTCTATCTTCTTTTAATGCTTCCTGCATCATTCAATATTTTGCCCATAGAATCTTGCAATATTGCAATGTGAGGCTTAAATATTTTCCTCAATTCTTTCAACTTGAGAAATGCCAGCATGTTTTTCCTTCTTGCTTTTCTAACTCCAGGGCTTTGCACATTTTATTATAGTAATTGGCTTTGTCTGATCAAGCTGTACTTTGAAATCTTCTATGCAGCTCTTTTATCTTGTCATTTCTTCCATTTGCTTTAGCTACTCTTTCCTGAAGGGCAAGTTTCAGAGTCTCTTCTGACATCCATTTTGGTCTTTTATTTCCTTCTTGTATTTTTAATGACCTCTTGGTTTCTTCATGGATGATCCTCTTGATGTCATCCCACAGTTCTTCTGGTTTTCATTCAATGGTGTCCAATGCATCAAATCTATTCTTTAGATGGTCTCTAAATTAAGGCAGGATATGTTTAAGGTCATATATTGGCATTCATGGAGTTGTTTTAATTGTCTTCAACTTCAAGTTGAACTTGCATATGAGCAGTTGGTAGTCTGTTCCAAATCAGCTCTTGGCCTGGTTTTGGCTGAAGATATTGAGCTTTTTCACCTCTTGCCACAGATGTAGTCAATGTGATTCCTGTGTTCTCCATCTGGTGAAGTCCATGTGTATAGTCACCATTTATGCTATTGAAGAAAGGTATTTGCAATGAATAAGTCATTGGTCTTGCAAAATTCTATCATGCGATCTCCAGCATTATTTCTGTCACCAAGGCCAAATTTTCTAACTACCAGTAATTCTTCTTTGTTTCCATCTTTTGCATTCTAATCACCAGTGACAAGCAACACATCTTGATTGCATGTTCAATCAATTTCTGACTGTAGAAGTTGATAAAAGTCTTCAGACTACTTATAGCACTGGGCAAATTGGCTGCAAAGGGCCTTTTACAAGTGCTGAAGAGCAAAGATGTCTCCTTGAGGACTAATGTGTGCCTGACACAAGCCATGGTATTTTCAATCACCTCATATGAATGTGAGAGCTTGACAATGAATAAGGAAGACCAAAGAAGAATTGATGCTTTTGAGCTGTGGTGTTGGTGTAGAATGCTGAAAGTACCATGGACTTGTAAAAGAACTAACAGGTCTGTCCTGGAGGAAGTGCAACCAGAATGCTCCTTGGAAATGAGAGTGGCCAGGCTTCATCTCACATACTTTGGTCTTGTCAGAAGAAACCATTCCCTGGAGAAGGATGTCATGCTTGGTAAGTTGAAGGGTCGACAAAAGAGGGGAAAGCCTTCATTGAGATGGATTGACACAGTGGCAGCTGCTATAGACTCAAGTATAGCAATTATCATGGAGCTGGCTCAGGACCAGGCAGTGTTTTGTTCTGCTGTGCATAGGATTGTTGTGAGTCGGAGACAACTCGACCGCACCTAACAACAACAACAACATATTTACAGTTTAACTTTTCTGATTGATAATCTGAGAAATAATAAACTAGTCCTTATATCGATTTATTTGAGTTATGCCTGCACACTAAATGCCACTCTAGAGGGAAAAACAAAACAGCCAAAACACATTAAAATTAAACATACATACCCAAACATTATGCCTTTATTTCAATTATCCATATAATTAATCTCACTTTTTCAATTTTCTTTATATTACTGAAAATAGCTTTAATAAGAAATGAGTGTTTCCGTTATTGGTCAACAGCATAAGATCTTGGACGCGGTTTAGAATCAGTTACTTGTATATCTACAAAGAGAGTAAATCATAGTTGACAAAGAGAGAACTTTTAGTATGTGTATTTGAAAACAATAACTTCTTTTATCAAAAATATAGTTCAGATTATATTTTAAAGTTTTGTTTGATAATTGTAAGAAATCATCCAAGTATGTAATATAAAATAATTTATTTTTTTTTAAGTATTTAATTCAGGAAATGCTACCAGTTTTACAAGGAGATATGCTTAATTTCTTAATGTAGGATAACCAGTCAACCAGTCACCATTGAATCTGCTCAAATTCACATAACTTCCAGTGTGCCAGAGTAGAACTGAGCTTCATAGGGTTTGAATAGCTCATATTTTTCAGATGTAGATTGCCAACCCTTTCCTCTGAGGCACCTCCAGGTGGATATGAACCTCCAATCTTTCAGTTAGCAGTTGAGTGTATTCACAGGATACCACCAACTTCCATTTTGCTAGTTCATTTCTGGGTAAATGACCACTATTAATCAATTTAATTATTCACTGCCCTCGAGTCACATCCTACTCATAGTGACCCCTCCTTGAGTTTCTGAGGCATTATCACTACAGAAGTAGGTTGCCCAATCATCCTTCTGAGGAGTGTCTTCTGGGTTTGATCTCCAGCCTTCTGGTTAGCAGTGAAGTTCCTTAGGCACTATGTAATTATGACTTTGAAAGTTATAAAAGCAGTGGATATTTTTACTTTTGAGCATGCAACCTTTTCATAACATTCCCCAAATTTTCATGATTTAGTCAGTCATAGAATATCAGTCCATTTATCATAATGTTCAAGATTAATATTTTAATCTTTATGTCTAATCTTATATATGTATCTGTATAAATAGGATCAGCTCCACAATGTGTCCTCTCTATCAAGAAGTCTCAAAGCATTTTATCTTAGAAAAGGATGTAGTAATGTGTGTCTAGAAAAGCTCTCAACATGGCTTAACTCTTTTAGCAAGTGTGATAGTTGGAGCTGTGTGTCAACTTGGCTGGACCACAATTCTGTGTGGTTTAAGCTGTTGTGATGTGGTTATTCCCATGATGGGATCAGATGATTATGTTTTGAGCAGCCAATCTGTTGAAACGGAGTTTTCCTAGGGGTGTGGCCTGCTTCCAGTGTATCTATGGATATTCTGGGAAAAGAGACATTATTCTGTGGATCGGGATTCTGTTGTGCTGCCTACAACTGTCCATGAGTGAATAATCCACCATTTGGCCTGGAGATCTTGGATTCATCATTCATTGGAGTCAACAGATGGTGTACTGCCTGCCAGCCTTGAGCTCCTCAACCCCTGCAGGTGTAAGAGTTGGAAAAAACCTCCAGCTTGATGTGGAAAAGCCTCCAGCTTGACGTTTGATCCAAGAACTTTGGACTTTCCAGCTTCTATAAGTGTGTGAGCCATTTTACTAAGATAAATTTCTCTATATATACATACAGATATAAGCTTTACTGGTTTTGTTTCTCTAGAGAACCCAATCTAACACAGCAAGGATCACTACAGAATCCTTCACATAAAGAGTGATGAATATACAAGCATCTCATTATGCAAGAAACAATGGAAAATTAGCATGATTCCACTAACTAGGATAATTGTTATCCCCATTGCCTGATTAAAATTTGACATTTTACAGGTAGGTTTATTTCTTAATCTATTCAATTGTTCAAACAACTCTTCTGAACAAATTACTATAATTTTCTTTCTTTGAGCTTTTGTTGTCTACTTTATTTTATGACAAGAAAAACATAGAATGTTGCTAACAACTTGAAAAGCACAAATTAGTAGTTCTTAGAAAATATATTATTTTAATTTTAGTCTAAAAATATAAGATTATATAAATTTAGAAACATATTCTTTCTTGGTTCAACCGGAATAAAGTCTTCCTGACATGCTTATTTTTGGTTCTTTAAATCATAAGGCTACATAGTGTTATAATCTAAACCTTTTTGAATGCTAATTTCATTGTTTTTTAATTAAAATGAAATTTATGGTTGTAATTGAAATCTCATTAAATGATACAGAAAAATAACCTAGTGCTGCAAGAAAAGAAATATAAAATGTTTGATTTGATGATTTGTTTGTCACTATTTGACATTAAGATGTTCTACCATTTTAATTCCATGGTTTGCAAATATTTCAATGAAAATTATTTGGCCTTATTGGGAAGTCATTAACTGACTTTTTGTTAAAAATGAAAAGCTCACATACTTTTAATTAAGCAAATATGTCGCTTTAAAACCTTTATCTAGGGAAGACACCATCCTTGCTGATGATTAGACTTAATTAAAGAATGATTTCTTCATTCAATAGAGTATCCTTTTGAAGATGTTTCACATTACTTTTTTCACTTTTTTAAAGCTTATTATACTGAACAAATAAATTCCCTTAAGAGTGGATAATCCTTTTTATTCTCCCAAGAAATATTATCATCCTGGTTGCATTTCAACTACTTCTAAAGCTATGTATTAAGTTAGATAATAGTATGAAAATGGTTTTTAAATATTTTTATTGCTATATTGGGGCAATCTATTTCTGAAGTTGATACTGTCTCAGAAACCCAAGGACAGGTCGCTACAAGTTGGGTCCGACTTGATGGCACATAAAAACAACAACAACATATAAATTGATACATAACGATTATTAGAATACTGTTGATAAATTAAAGATTGCATATTCTTGTGAAGTTTTTCTTTATCTTCTCACCCTCTGTTTACTTTGCAGCACACCATGGTACTTAGTCTAAAAATAATAAAATATTTGATATATGTATTTCTTTTTAAGTTTTGAGGTAGGATGCCAAGGTCCAGCCTCAGCTGTGGGTCTCTGGAGGGAGAGGTGGTGCTGGCAAGATGATGGAGACACACTCACTCAAGATGAAGATGCGCCCCACATAATGAGGTGGCCTTCTTTATTTTATACTATATTGCAGATTACAAATGACAAAGCAAAATGACAAACCCATAATTCTGGGTAATTGGCTGTGGGCTATTAACTTTCCTAAACTTATAAACTAAACTTATGTCTTATCTTATCTAACTTATCTATCATTAACATTATATAAGTAAAATTTGCTAGACAATGAGGTTAACTAAAACATGAAAAAATGGTCAGGGTGAAGAATGCAACATGGGGCCAGAATGTGTGACCCAACCTTGTGGTTGGCACCATTCTCTGAATTACCACCAGCCTGGGGGTGCAGATGGGTCTACATGGTCCAGCAACATATACTTGTGGCCTTTTAGTTTCTTAAAATAACTTTTCCATTGCTTGATTAGAGTATATCTCTGTGCAGTAGTTTTACATCTAGGTCCAGATCATTTTAATCTCTCTAAGAAAGGGAGAGAGTTAAAAGGAACTCTTTTTCCATCTACCCACACCATTCTTTTACCTTCTATGTATGCCCCAGTATAAGGAAGAGGAAGGTCAAGTCATCGGGAAGGTTTAGGCTCTCCTCCCCGAGGAGGATATCAAAGTCTACCATTGATTCTATAAGCTACATTAGGAGAAGGCTTAACTGTAGGAGGCAGCCACTTAGGCCAAGGTTTCTTCCTATCAGGAGTAATCCCTTTTCTATGTCGTGCTGCAGGGGTTGGTATTGTAGGAGGTTGAGTAGCCATGAGATCTTTCTACCAATGTGAATTCCCAATGTCTTTAAGATTCCCAGGGGCCTTTCCA
>NW_006922203.1:352458-354474 GCF_000298275.1 Orycteropus afer afer
GTTTGAACCGCCAGCCTTCTGGTTAGCAGTCAAGTGCCTTAGCCACTATGCTACCAGAGCTCCCTATGTGTATATAGGATATGTATATAGGATAATATGAGTGTATATACACTACACACACACACACACACACACACACACATACATATATATATATATATATGTCCTCCTATGAAGGAGCTCTGGTGGTGTTATTCCTAAGGCATTTGACTGCTAACCAGAAGGCTGGCAGTTCATACTCACCAGCCACTGCTCAGAAGGAAGATTGGGCTATCAATTTCTGCTGATATACAGCCTCAGAAACCCAAGGAGGGTTCACTATTAACTTGATGACAATGGTTTTTTTTTTAAAAAAAAAAACATATTTAGAGAGATAATTGTTTTCTTGTCCCTACTTCTCCCGATTGTCCTTAAATATTTGTATTGATTTCATCTCTCTTAGTTAGAGCTCTCTAGAGAAACAGAACCAGTGATATATAGAGAGAGAGAGAAAGAGGGAGAGAAAAAATTTTTTCAAAGTGCTGGCTCAAATGATTGTGGGAGTTTGCAGGTCCAATGTCCCTAGGTTAGGTGACAGTATGAAGATGCCTTCTGGCTCACAGGATTTTGGGGATTGGCAAGTTCAAAATTCATTGGTTGAGCATGATGCTGGAGAATTCTTCAGGCTTGTGTCCTAAGATTTATAAGTCAGACAATGGGAATAAGTGCAAAGTATACATATATTTCTTTTCTTTCGGTATGCTGGAGACAGAATATGTTAAGCAACTCTTTTCAACTGATAATTTATTGATTAAAATACCTTACATTATATTATGGAATAGTATTATTAAATGTTAGTGTTTAATCAGACCATTGGGAACCATAAGTCCACTGCTACTGAGTTGGCTCTGATGCATAACAACCCTATAGGACAGAATAGAAATGCCCCATAGGGTTTCCAAGGCTGTAAACGTTTATGGAAGAAGACTGCCTCACCTTTTTCTTGTAGATCAACTGATGGGTTAGAATTTTTGACCTTTTGGTTCACAGTCAAATGTTTTAACCACTGTGCTACCAGAGCTGCTTAATGGGAACCATAAGCTACTAAATTGATATATAAAATTAACCACCATATTATTTTAAAAATTAAGTACAATAAACATATTTTATTTCTTAAAACATGGTTACATACCAAGAGGTTTTTTTTTTTTTTTAATTCTCCTCCACTATGTATAAAAAAATAAAAAATATCACAATCAAAACTCATAATAGATGTTCAAACAATGATGGAATTAATATAAATCTATAGTGTTTCTTTTCTTTTTTCTCATAGGGCATGTATTCAAAGATGGGTAGTGCAAGGTGATAGAAAAGAAACAGTCTATTGGTGTTTGGGCATTTTTAATTATGTTTGATAGTGTATTTGTGCCATGTATTAGGGCCTATAAGTTTGTCCTTATTTTTCCTTTGATGATCTTTATAGTTTTAGGTTTTACATTTAGGTGTTTGATACATCTTGAGTTCATTGGGTATATGGTGTGAGATATGGGTCCAGTGTTGTTTTTCTGCCACTCAGGACATTTCAGTTTCCCACCATGAAGATTATCAAGCCTATGTTCTAGATGACTGTCAAAATCTAGAAATCTGTCAGTGACAGATTTTACTTGAAGTAATAAGGTAAAGTATCATGTTGTGGAAATTGTGGGAGACTATTCACATTTGAATAATTTCATGAAACATGGCAGTTTATGCATATGATGTAAATTATTTTCTGATAAATTTATAAGTCACAGAATATCCTGTGAAATTTTGATTAAAATCAATAAAGAAAATATTTCTGCTTCATTTAAATGATATTTCTTGATTTGAATTAAATTGATAATGTATGCAAACTTCTCTTTTCATTTTTCCTATACTTTTCTAAGGAGTTCTGGTGGTGGAATGCTTAAAAAATTTGACTGGTAACCCATCAGCTACTCTGTGGAAGGAAGATGAGGCAATCCACTTCCAAAAAGATTAAAAAAAAAAAAAAAAAAA
>NW_006922203.1:354870-385198 GCF_000298275.1 Orycteropus afer afer
AAAAAAAAAAAAAAATAGGGGTCTTAGGGTGCTCTATGGGGAAGTTTTTCTAGGGAACTTGTTACCAAGTCCTCTCAAGACACAGATAAAAGCCTCTATGTGCAGTTTTGACCAGCCCAATCTGACCTGCACCAAGCAGGTATGGGACTTTCCAGGGTGTCTGAAAAACAACCTGCAGGAAGTTAGTGCAACAGTAGGGTGTTGCTGGGGCTGGGCTCTGTTGAATCTGTGTTTTACCTATCGTATATGTGTCCATTAACCCCTTAACAAAGTGACAACTTCATGAATCTTGATACACATACTTTCTAAAAGATATTATAGAGTATATTATGTTTTTGGTGTTTCTCTGGTGGCATAGTGCCTAAGGCATTTGACTGCTAACCAGAATACTGGTAGTTCAAACCCACCAGCCACTCCTTGGAAGGAAGATTGGACAATTTACTTCTGTAGCAATACCACCTCAGAAACCCAAGGAGGGGTCACTATGAGTCGGATCTGACTTGATGGCAGTGAGTTTGGTTTTCTTGGTTTACTTTTCTCCAAGACAGTGTTTCTATTCTGCTGCACATATGAGCTAAGATAAAAATTGCTAGGATTTTCTTTCAAGTAAAGGAAAAAAAATGGATTCAGAAAAATGGTTTCTATATAGACATGTTATTATTGTTAGTTGCCACGAAGGAGATTCCAAACCATGGCCACCCTGTGTAAAAGATAACTTAACCTACCAGGTCCTGTGCCATCCTCACTATATTTGCTATGCTTGAGCCCATCATTTCAGCCCCTGTGTCAATCCATCTCATTGAGGGTCTTCCACTTATTTGCTGAACTTTTACCTTACCAAGTATGATATGTGAGGTATGGTAAATTACATGATATGGATTTTCTAGCCATAGTATTTGTAACTCCCACTTTGTCATGAGTAATTGAGTAGCTGCTTGTTAAAGTCATCCACCAGGAGCAACACAAAGCAATCTTCTGGAAAGTTCTCTCACTCTCTCAGGTGTATAGAATTCTGATGTTGGGATTGGTTAGTGTGGCCACTCAACCAGGCTCAAAAGGAGCCCTCCTAGAGGCAGAGAGAGTCTCTCTGACTGCCAGCTAAAAAGGATGTGCTGCTGAGAGAAATGCACTGCTGAAAGAGACATGCTGCTAAGAGAGAGAGAGACATTAAAGACACACACTGCTGAGAGAGAATGTGCTACTGAGAGAGACTGCTGGCTGAGAAATGACCAGCTGAGAGATGGCTCGCTGAGAGAGACTGAGTGCATTCCTGAATTTGAATTGTAGCCTGTTCCTTCCCTAATATACCCCAAAATCTGTGAGCTCTGTGTGACATGGCAGAGACTTATCAAACCCAGCAAAGAGGTGGTGGGTGTCATGGGAGGAATGCTTGGTTTCAAGGTTAGTAAGAGTGTTGGATGGTGGTGGCATGTCTGGCTTCATAGGAGTAGGCATTGGGCTGCTGATGGTAATTCTATCCTCCTCTTGTGTAGTTTGGGAGGTCAGAAGATGCCACCTCCTTGCCTCTTTTGCAATATCATACTTCAGGGACTGGTCCCTTCTGACAACATGACCAAAGTACATGAGACAAAGTCTGGCCATTCTTGCTCTAAGGATTCTGGCTACAATTCTTCCAAGACAGTTTGTTTGTTCTTCTGGCAGTCCATGGTATTTTCAGTATTCTTTGCCAACACTGCATTTCAGAGGCATCAAATCTTCTTCAGTCTTATTCATTGTTCCTTACTCATTATCCAGCTCTATTACATACATATGACACAATTGAAAATACCATAACTTGGGTCAGATGCACCTTAGTCTTCAAAGTGAAATCTTTGTTCTTTAACATTTAAAGAGGTCTTTTGCAGCAATACATCATCTAATTTCCTGATTACAGGTGCCATGGGCATTGGTTGTTAATCCAAGTAGACTGAAATCCCTGCCAACTTGAATCTTTTCTCCATTTAATGTGATGTTGCTTATTGGTCCAATTGTGAGCATTTTTTGCTTTCTTTATGTTGATAGAGCTCTGGTAGTGTATGCCTAAGGCATTTGACTGCTAATCAGAAGACTGGCAGTTCAAACCCACCAGCCACTTTTCAGGAGGAAAATTGGGCAATCTACTTCCATAGAGATACTTCCTTGGAAACCCAAGAAGGGGTCGCTAACAGTCAGGATGGACTCCATGGCAGTGAGTTTGGTTTAGTTTTGGTTTATAATCCATACAGAAGGTTATATAGTCTTTTGTCTTCATTAGTAAGTGCTTCAACTCATCTTCACTTTCAGGACAAAAAAAAAAAAAAAAGTTTTGTCATCTGCATATTGCCACAAGTCTTCTTCCAATCTTGATGTCATATTCTTCTTCATATAGACCAGGCTCTCAGAATGAATAAGTAAGGGAAGAGGAAACAATCCTGATGCACACCTTTCCTGATTTAACCCATGCAATATTTCCTTGTTCTACTCACATGATTGGCTCTTGGTCTATGTACAGGTTCCTCATGAACACATACAAGTGTTCTGGAATTCCCACTCTTCATAATATTATCCAAAATTTGTTGATACACAGAGTGAAAGCTTTAGCATATTCAAAGTAACACAGGCAAATATCTTTCTGATATAATTTCCTTTATGTCAAGATCCATCTGACATCAACAATATCTGATATCCCTCATTCCATGCCCTCCTCTGAATCTGGCTTGAATTTCTGTCAATTCCCTGTTAATGTAGTATTGCCACTATTTTTGGAGTATCTTCAGCAAAATTTTACTTCCAGGTTGTGTTAGGCTGGGTTCTCTAGAGAAGCAAAATGAGTAAAGCTTATAGAGAGAGAGAGAGAAAGAGAAATTTATCTTAGGAAAATGGCTCACACACTTATAGAAGCTGGCAAGTCCCAAGTTCTTGGATCAAATGTTAAGCGGGAGGCTTTTCCTGAGTCATGCAGCTGCACAGGCTGAAGAACTCAAGGTTGGCACACAGTGTACTGGCTGTTGACCCCAATGAATGACAAATTCAATATCTCCAGGCTGAATGGTGGATTGTTCACTCATGGACAGTTGTAAGCAGCACAATAGGATCCCAATCCACAAAAAGAGTGAAGAGTGTTTCTTTTCCCAGGATGTCCATAAATATATCAGAAGCAAGCCACAAACCTAGGGAAACTCTCTTTCAATGGATCGGCTGTTCAAAATATATACATCCGATCCCATCATGGGAATAACCAACATCACAACTGTTTAAGCCACACAGAATTGTGGTCCAGCCAAGTTGACACACAGCTCCAATTATGGCGCAGGTATTAAAAATATTGTTTGGTAATTTCTGCATTCTTATGGATCACCTTTATTTAGAATGGGTATAAATATGGATATTTTCCACTTTGTGCACAAGGAAAAGCACAATATCATTAGTCAGAACAAGGCTGCAAGATGACTGTAAGATAGACCATCAATTGCTCATATGCAAGTTCTAGTTGAAGCTGAAGAAAGCTAAACAAGTGCATGAGAGCCAAAGTATAACATTTATTATATTCCACTTGAATTTAGAGATCATCAGAGGAATAGATTTGATGCATTGAACACCAGAGCCTGAAGACCAGATGAATTGTTGGGTGACTTTTGGAAAATAGGCATTGAGAAGACAAGAAAATAAGACAACACCAAAATGATGTCAGAAGAGACTCTGAAACTTGCTGTCTCTCTTTTTTTTAAATACATTTTACTGAAATATAATTTATGTACAGTGAAATACACAAAACTAAAGTGGCATGGCTCAATGCATTTTCTTTCTTTTATTTTTTTTTTTGTTCCCTCCTCTCTCCTCCCACCCCTGGTAAACCAACAAAGAAAGTTTCCTATCACATATAAATCTTTCCTTGACTTTTTACAATAATGAACTAATACTATATTTGCCCTTCTGTAATTGACTTATTTCACTCAGCATAATGTCCTCCATGTTCATCCATGTTATGCAGTGTTTTAGGAGCTCTGGTAGCACAGTGCCTAAGACACTTGACTGCTAACCTGAAGGCTGGTGGTTCAAATCCACCAGCCACTCCTCAGAAGGAAGGTTGGGCAATCTACTTCTGTAGTGATACCGCCTCAGAAACCCAAGGAGTGGTCACTGTGAGTCAGGTCCAAATCCACAGCACATAACAACAACAACAACAACATGCAGTGTTTTGCAGTTCTACATCATTCTTTAGTGTTGCATAGTATTCCACTGTGTGTATGTACCATAGTTTGATTATCCATTCTTTTGTTGATAGACACCTAGGGTGCCTCCATCTTTTGGCTATTGTAAATAGTACTGTGATGAACATGGGTGTGCATGTCTGTTCTTGTCCTGGCTCTCAATTCTTTAGGATATTTACCTAGTAATGGAATGACTGGGTCAAATAATATTTCTAATTCCATCTTTTTAAGGAATTGCCATACTACTTTCCACAGTGGTTGTATCATTTGACAGTACCACCAGCAGTGTATGACACTCCCAATCTCTCCACATCCTCTCCAACATTTGTTATTTTCTGTCTTGTTGAACTTTGCCATTAGTGCTGGTGTGAGATAATATCTCAATTTTGTTTCAATTTGCATCTCATTAATGGCTAATAATCATGAGTATTTCTCCATGTATTTGTTGGCCACCTGAATATCCTCTTTGGTGAGTGTTTATTCATGTCTCTTGCCCATTTTCTAATTGGATTGTTAATCTTTTTGTTGTTCAGGTGTTGGAGTTTTCTATAAATTTTAGAGATAGGTCCTTTGTCAGATATGCCATTTCTGAATATTTTTTCACTATCACTGGGTTCTCTTTTTACTCTTTTGCCATTGTGATTATCAACAAGTATGAATTTCTTGCTGTCATTTTTTTACTTGCTTTTTCATTGTGTTGCTGATTTCTTAGTTCCATATTATTTTCTGTGCTGAGCTTGTTTTGTTTATGAATAGTATTGTCACTTCCTTCTTTGCTATAGTTTTAGTACAAGCTAAATATTTGTGAAGCTCCTCTTTTGTATTTTGATGTGAAAGTTTATCATTTTTCTTTGAGGTTACCTTGTGATTTTTAATTTTCATCCCAAGTTTAGAACAGTCTGTTCTATCCTGCAATTATCTTGACTTCCCTACTATTTAGAATTTCTATAACTACACAATTTTTTTCCCTCTTTCTGGTTTGTAGTTCTCCTCATTTGTGAATTGATATCTCTAGTTCCCTGTTTATGATCTTGTAGGCTTATTTACTTTGAATAGTTCCATAGCTGGGTTAGTTTCATCATGTGTGTTAATGGTCAGTTGTTGTTTGCTATTGTTAGTTCTCTGTCCAAAGGACTCCCTTTAGTATCTCTTGGAAGATTCATCAGTTTTTAAAAAATTCCCTTGATTTCTGCTTATCTGGAAATGTCCTACTTTCATCATCATATATGGAGGACAGTTTTGCTGGGTGTATAATTCTTGGTTGAAATTTTTTTTCTTTTATGGTTCTGTATATACCATCCCATTGTCTTCTCACCTGCATGGTTTCTGCCAATAAATCTGAGCTTAGTCTTTTCATTGTCCCTTGTAGGTAACTTTTCATTTTTCCCATACTGGTTTCAGGATTCTTTCTTTTTCTTTGGTTTTGATGAGTTTGATGATGATATGACTTGGTGATTTTCTTTTGGGGTCTCTCCTGTTTGGGGTTCGTTGGACTTCTTGAACAGATATATCCTCATCTTTCATCATACCAGGGAAATTCTCTTCCAACAAGTTTTTGACAGTTTTCTCTGTGGTTTTATTTGTCTCTTCCTGTTTCAAAATTCCGATTACTTGTAGGTTATTCCTTTGATGGTATCCCACATAATCCTTAGGCTTTCTTCATTTTGTTTTGATCTTTTTTCTGAATTGTTTCCTTTCCAAACAAGTATTGAGATATTTTTCTTCAATCTGACTAATTCTATCCTTGATTCAAATCTACTCCTTTGCCCATTCAATGTGTTATTTATTTCTCAAAATTTAGTATTGATCTTCTGGATTTCTATCTGTAGATTGTGTATCATTTCTAATTTTTCATTTATTTTGTCATTTTGTTCTTGTATTGTTTTTCAAAATTGTTCCATGCTTTTCTCTGTGTTTTTCTCAATTTTGTCAGTATTTGCCTTGATTTTTCTCTCAATCTGTTGAAGGTACCTAAATATAATTCTTTTTAATTCCTTATCAGGGAGTTGCAATGCTGCTTCTTCCTCAGGGATATGTTCTGGTTCTGTATGCTGGTGTGTTGTTTCTCTTGCTTTATCTTGTCCTTTGGGTGGACTGTGATGCTCTGTTGTCTCTAATACATTGTGCCATTTTTGTATTTATATTTAATTAGAGATTGTATGTTGGAGTGACTTGCCCAAGATTTTTGTTTCTTTGGATGATATGTATGTAAACAGGATACTGTTCTCCTCTATTTGCTAGTTGGCAACACTTATAAACTCACCACCTGTCTCCTTTCCCATTGTCAGTCTATCATATGTCACTGTCATCTTTGGCCAACACAGCCTATTCTTAGGTCCCTGGAATCCAAATGAAACTGTTGTCACTTTAAATATCCAAAATGGCCACCACTTGTAAACATTCCAAATGGCTGTCCCCTCAGTCACTTTAAATGTCCAAAATGGGCACTGCTTGTGAACAATGAAAATGGTTGTGCTCCCTAGATAGCTGAAAAGTTCATAGCCCAGGTTGTCTCCATACTTGCTGTTTCCCTTCTTAATCATAGAGCATTAGCACAGTCATCCCTACAGCCCTTGGCCACCAGGACTGATCTTAAGTCAATTCTCAGGACACAACACCACTTGGAAATATTCAGGCTATTGGTGCTGTCATAGTAGCTGACAGTTCACAGCTCTGTTCATCTCCATACTCCCTGTTTTCATTCAGTCTTTTTTCCAATAGTTGGTGCCTAATCCACTTCTGTATACTTCCCTTCAAAGCTCTGGGGTCTAGCATTATCTTCTGTATCTCTGTCAGTTGGTTCCTCTTTTCTTTGTTGAAGAGGGTCTGTGAAGCTTGTCTGCATGTTCCAACATCTTACCAGAAGTCCCTGAAACTTACTCTTGAATGGAGAGTAGCTAAATTTAATACAAGAAATGCTGAAATGAAAGACCTGAACAGAAAATTCAGAAGGTAGCTCAAGAGATAAAGTATTATAAAAAGTAAAGTATTATAATTAAATGTGTAAAGACCTAGAATTAAAAAACCAAAAGGAAAGAACATTATTGTCATTTCTCAAGCTGAAAGAACTGAAGAAAATTTCAAGCCTTGAGTTCCAATATTGAAGGATCCTATGGGCCCAATAATGAATGATGGAGAAAGTCTTAAAACAATATCAAGGGATACACAGAGTTACAGGAACAAATAGAATTGATCCTCAATCATCCATTTCAAGAGGAAGCATATGACCAAGAACCTATGGTACTGAAGAAATAGGACCAAGCTGCACTGAAGAAACTGGTGAAAAACAACACTTCAGGAATTGACAGAATACACATTGAGAACTTTCAGAAAATGGGTGCAATGCTTGAGGTACACACTCATTTATGGCAAGAAATTTGGAAGTCAGCTCCTAGAACAAATGACTGGAAGAGATCCATATTTGTGTTCATTCCAAAGAAAGGTGATCCAACAGAATGTGGAAATTATTGAACAAAATCATTAATATCTTACACAAGTAAAATATTCCTGAAGATTATTTAAAACTAGTTGTTGCAGGGGGCTTCCAGAAATTCAGACTGGATTCAGAGATGATGTGGGATGAGGGATATCATTGCTGATGTCAGATGGATCTTGGCTGAAAGCAAAGAATACCAGAAAGATGTTTTCCTGTGCTTTACTGATTTATGCAAAGGCATTTGATGGTGTGAATCATAACAAATTATGGATAACATTGCAAAGAATGGGAATTCCAGAACACTTAATTGTGCTTATGAATAATTTATGCATAGACCAAGAGGCTATTGTTTGAACAGAACAAGGAGATACTGCATGGTTTCAAATTAGGAAGGGTATGCATCAGGATTGTATACTTTTACCATACTTATTTAATCTATATACTGAGCAAATAATCCAAGAAACTGGACTATACGAAGAAGAATGTGACTTCAGGATTGGAGGAAGACTCAGTAACAACATGGAATACGCATTTGAGAGAACCTTACTGATAAAAATAAAGGTGACCTGAATTGAAGCACTTACTGATGAAGTTCAAAGACTGCCTTCTTAGATATAGATTTTACTCAACATAAAAAGAAAAATACATAAATCCTAACAACTAGACCAACAAGCAACATCTTGATAAATATTGAAAAGATTGAAGTTGTTAGGAATTTCATTTTACTTAAATCCACTAGCAACATCCATGGAAGCAGCAGTCCAGAAATAAGATGACATATTGCTCTGGGGAAATTTGCTGCAAAATACCTCTTTAAAGTGTTACAAAGTAAAAATGTCACTATGAAGACTAAGGTAAATATCAAGCCATGGCATTTTCAATTGCTTTATATGCTGTGAAAGCTGAAAAATCAATCAGAAAGACCAAAGAAAAGTTGATGTCTTTGAATTAGGGTATCAGTGCCCCCCCCAATCCCACTGCCGTAGAGTTGAATCCGACTCACAGCAACCCCTCCTTGGGTTTCTGAGGCAGTATCACTATAGAAGTAGATTGTACAACCTTCCTGCTGAGGAGTGGTTGGTGGGTTTGAACTGCCAGCCTTCTAGTTAGCAGTAAAATCCCTGAGGCACTATGTCACGAGAGCTCCTGGTATTGGTGAAGAATACTAAAAATACCTTGTACTACCAGAAGAATGAAGGAATCTGCAGGAAGTGCAGCCAGAATGCTCTTTGGAAGTGAGACTTTGTCTCACCCACTTTGGTCACATTGTCAAAAGGGGCCATTCCCTGGAGAAGCAGAGGATCAGAGACAAAGAGAAAGATCCTCACCAAGAAGGAATGACACTGGCTGTAATGACAGGCCAAAGTACAGCAAGGATTGTGAGGAAGGCACAGGACTGTGCAGTGTTTTATTCTGTTGTACATAGGGACTCTATGAGTCAGAGTTGACTCACCTAACAAGAACACAAAAATATGTCTACCCAAGGACATAGTAGCTGACAATTGAAGTAAATGTCAAAGGTAATTTAGATAATAAATACAAACAAATATAGAAAAAGAAGAGATACTTATTATTTAACCTAATGTATTTTCTACAACTGATATTAATTTTAAGAATTTATCTTTTAACCAATTTTGGTTATGTACAATGAGGTAGAGTCAATTTCATTATTTAAAACATCAAATTTTGCACGTTTATCCATTTGTGATAATTTCACAAGCTGTAGGCCAAATCAGAAATGTATATAATAGGCACTTATGAGTGTATACAAAATGAAGACACCAGGCAGGCACTAACTTTCATTGCACACATATTCTTCTAGGTATTGTTTTATCTGTTCCTCAATTTTAGAAACTAATAGACAGACAACCCCATGGTATATTTTCTTTATAGTTTATTTGTGCAGTCACTTATAATCCAATGCCATTGCTGGATGCTGAACTCCAACTGAGGTTCTTTCTGTTTCCCTTAGCTGAGTGCTCTTCAGCAGCAACACAATGATTTATTACATGATTCGGCACTATTTAAATAAAATACCATTCTCTATGCTCTCAACTTATTTTATGATTTTCTATCTTTAGAATTCAATAGTGAATCATTATCATTTCTCTTACAGCTTGATTTTTGGCCAAATAATACACATAATCTCTGCTACATACTAAAATCACCTTTAAAAACACCAGAATAAATAAACAAAATAACCTCATAATGATAATCATCATCTTTTCTTTCTTTTTGTGCCACATTTGATGAGGATCACTGGTCTTGATTGTGTGTATATTTATGTGTGTGTTTAGTGATATCTGTTTAGCTATTCAAACTGTTAATGTATATTTTAATAATCATATTCTTTAATATGTATATACCTAATTTTCTAATTCATCAAAGCAGTCTGTTCTATTTTATATAAAAATCCTATTGAATGTTTCTAATGTTATGAATTATACCTAAATTGACTTCTAGTCCATGCATTAATTCTGTTTTCTCTTTTTGTCATTCTTGCTGGCTGGAAACTTCTCAACTTGTTCATGTCTAATCCTCAGGGTCCCAAATGGTGGCTGTACAGTACACAGGAGATAGTTAATAAACATTTCTGTATTTAAAATGAATCGTATATGTTTAATTCTGAAAACTTTTGGAAATGTTACTTGTCCATACATATTTATAAATGAATGTCTGAATTATCAATATTTATAGCTCAAGCACGTTTCCTTAGCTGTCTGAAGATTTCTTCTTTTCTTAGCAACAAATACAGATTCTGATAAAAAAATTCCTCTTTGTAGTGAATAGACAAGGGAATGGGTAAATGTGTTGTCTGTGAAATTTATTTTACTGTGCTCTCTGAGTCCTTGTCAATTATGGTGAGCAGAAGTTTCCTGGACTGCTTCTCTTCCTCCTAGTGCCCCTAATTTTTGTATTGAGAACATCTCTGCCTGATACTTATATATGTAGGTAAGTATTCATGGTGGTATGAGATTTTAAATACAAAAGTAAATAAATTCCTAGCATGCTGGATAATAGAACTATATATTAGAGCTATTATAATAGAATAAAAACAATCTGATAAGTTTTAGCACTAAATTCAAATTTTTGCCTTAACTTTAAAATTGAGATATACAGGTAGAAGACTGGAAATAATGGTCAAGTGAAAAAGCCCTAGTCTCTGCTCATATCATTATGTCTTGTGAAAACTAACAAAATGATAAAAATATAATATTTATATTAAATATATAATAATCTAGTTATAAGATTTTATCTGGAATATTGTATCCATTTGGAGTAACATATTTTCAAGTTAATTTTGAAAATATTAAATTATGGAGGATAATAACCAGAAACTTGAGTGTGTGTATATATATATATGTGTGTGTGTGTGTGTGTATATATATATACATATATATATGTATGTATATTATATACAGAGAGAGAGAGAGAGAAGCCACATGTTTATCCTGGAAATTATATTGTTTGTGTCAGATATTTTAATGATTTGTCATGTGTAAAAATTAGACATTAGACATTCTGGATTAACCTAGAGGACTACAATATGATCAATATAATAAAATAGATGCACCCCAGTTTTCACTCAACATAATGAATAATATTTAAAAAAATAAATCTCCTCCATGGACATGAATATCTGTTAACACTTTTGTTCACTGGACACTTGACAAACTTTAAAGATCTATGTACATTTGAATTTATATCATGTAGAACAGTAATTATACTGTTTAAAATTCATTTCAAAAATATTTTCAGAGATGAAATTCTAGAAACAAAATTTCTTCCTTTATAAGGTTTGCTTTTACCTCAGTGTATCCTTATTTTGAATGTGTCACATATTTGATAAAAAGAATTTCATATTCATTTTGGCTAATATAGTTCAGATATACAGGTTCCTACAATGTACTTCAGCTTTAATATTAGCTTAATCTCTGTGATTCATACTTCTCCATTCGGTCTTTCTAGTCTGTCCTTTCCTCTCTATACCTACTTCAATTCTCAGCTGCTTTGCTTCATTTTTTGTCATTCCTTTTTTATAGTCAAGAGAAATTAGGCAATCTACACATACAAAAAGGGAGCGTGGGGGAGCCATTGTTTGACCTCTTCTAATTTCATGAGGGGAAGAATCAACACTAGCAACAGCCCCAAGCTAATTCATACAAGGCAGTGATCAGATATGCTGCCACCCTCCAATCTTTTTACCAGTTCTGACCTCCTCAACCATCCCTCCCATGGCACAGTCTACTTTTCTGGTAAGTTTAATAATTCATTGCAATGACCACTCAGAACTCACAGACAATACTTTTTATTATGAGGCTTGTTGTTGTTGCTGTTATATGTCATCGAGTCGGACCCAAGTCATAGCGACCCCTCCTTGGGTTTCCGAGGCAGTATCACTACGGAAGTAGATTGCCCCATCTTCCTTCCGAGGAGTGGCTGGTGGGTTTGAACCGCCAGCCTTCTGGTTAGCAGTCAAGTGCCTTAGGCACTACGCTACCAGAGCTCCTATTATGAGGCTTATAAGGGAAATAATAGGTTACATTTCAGTATTAGGATACTTTTCTTCAATCAAGACAGCTTCTTCTCAACCACGCCACAGGCACATTTCCCCCTGGTCTTGGCCTCTTGGCTCTGTGGGCCCCTGACCTCTGCCTGCTCAGGCAAGTTATACATAGCTCATTTAGCCTTGAAGATAGGTGCCCAGAAAAGCACCCCACTCTGCCAGCCATCTTCCTGCCTGAAGGCATCCAGCTTTCTCACTCCATGGGACAGAAGGCCCACCACTCCATCAGTTACCATCTTGGTTCTGCTGCCTCTAGAGCTGCTGTTTCTCTGCTGCTGCTTCTCACTATCTCAGCACAGGTATCTCGATTCTGAAGTCATGCTCTACTCCTGGCTCCTCCTTCTTGATGGTAGTGATATCTCACCTTCTGCCTCTGGGATGGCTTATTTTAAGTTTAGTGGATGACAAAACTGACCAATCCCCATGATGGCATTCCATATTCCTTATTTCCCCCACAAGGGTGCCATGTACCTTATTTATAATCGCCTCAGTGGGCCACAAATACTTCAAATTGCATAATTCCATCCAGTCATTTGATGGGAGTTACAAAGACTATGGCTAAAAGGACCATATTAAGTAATTTATAGCATCCCAATACATAATAATTTATTCCCAACTAAGTGTCTGGTTTTGCCATTTTACCAAAGACTATGTCTGTTTTCATCTAATGCTTAAAATATTATCAGCCTTTTTTTCACATAAGTAAAATAATTCTATCAATTTGCTTAGAAAACTGATTCTGTGACAATACAAAATTTTTACATCTTGGTCAAATAAATATGATACATTTGCTCTTATGTTATTAAAAATAAAAAAATTTGGTGAATTCCTTTTAAAATATTCCATTCATCCATTTATTAATTTATAAGAATTCATTAAGAATACCATCAGTCAGTCACAGTTCCAAATATTGAAGATAAAACAGTGTATAAGACAAAGATATTACATTCTAGTGGTGGAAATGGAATATAAAATATTTTAAATAAGAGTAAGATAAATGCATATAATGATAAGTGTCAGTAGGGAAATAATTGGAAGAATTATGTATGAGTGACTTGGAAAGGCTGCCTTATATTAGGTGGTAAAAGGAGAGTACCTCAGAGGAGATGAAAGATGAAATGAGAGGTGAATTTCACCCAAGAGAAAGGCATTGGAAGACATGAGGACAACATTTTCCAGGAAAAGATATGTTTAAGAAGAAAGACTAGAAGGCCCGCGTAGTAAGAGTAGTGTGAATGAAGGGGAAAAAGGTGTAAGATAAAGTCAAAGACAAAGTGAGACAATTCAGAACTCTTCAGGCCATGCTTATGAGTTGTAATTTCCTCTCATTTCAAGGAAAGCTATTAGAGTGTTGAAAGATAATGAGTGACATTATCTTATATATTTTTTTAAAAGATAATCTTGCTGAAGTGTCGAAAATGATTTTGTGAGATCAAAATTAGAAGAAAGTGATGACTTAGAAAGCTGTTGCAGATTTCTAGGTGAAATAGTTCTTAAGATATGGAAATGAAAATAATTAAACAAATTCAAGATTTATTTTAGTGGTAATGCACACAAGATTTGCTGGTGGATGGGAGGTGAGGATGAAGTGAAAGTGAGGAGTCAAGGAGAATATCTCTAGTGATTGCATAACTTTATGTATGCACGTGCCATTTTCTAAGATAAAACCTCTTGGAGAGTAAGGGATTTGAAAGTTGTGAATTAAAAATAGTACCTTGATCATTTTAAACTGTAGGTACCTTTTAGGCATCAGTACCAAAGACATGGATATATGAATCTGAAGTTAATTAGAAAGAGTAAGCCTAACAATATAAATTTGAAATCTGTCATTATTAGATGATGGTTAAAGCCAAATAGGTGTCACCATGTAGGAAGAGAATATGTTTACTAAATGTATCAGAAGGTACTAGCAGTCATTGAGCCTTTTCTGACTCATAGCAACCCTGCGTGTGTCAGAGTACTCCACATGGGATTCAATGACTGATTTATCAGAAATAGATTGATAAGACTTTCTTTTATGGGACTTCTGGGTAGAGTTGAACTGCCAACCTTTCATTTAGAAGCCAAATCTTTTAATCATTTGTACTCAGTAACTCCTTGACACATCATAGATTATTTGAAATACAGTAAAAAAAAGGAAAGTGTTTATTTCCATATTATCCTTCCTGTATCCCCAAATTTTGATGTAATTTAGTAGGAAAAATTCATTCTTTTAGAATGGTTAATAATAAATCTGCCACTAATTTAAAATTGCTAGTGTCCTCATTTACATAATAACATTATGAATTGAACTGAAAGATATACTGAAATCCTAATGACTTAGTGCTAACCAGAAGGCTGATGGTTCAAACCCACCAGCTACTCCTCGGAAGGAAGACTAGTCAGTCTACTTCCATAGAGATACCACCTCAGAAACGCAAGGAGGGGTCGCTATGAGTCACAATGGACTCGATGGCAGTGTTTGCTTTTCTTTCTTTCTTTCTTTCTTTTTTCTTTTTTAATGCCTAGTAAGGGATTTGACTTCTAACCAGAAGGATGCTGGTTCAAATCCAGTAGCCACTCCTTGGAAGGAAGTTTGGCAATCTACTTCCATAGTGATACCGCCTCAGAAACCCAAGGAGTGGTTGCTATGAGTTGCAATAGACTTGACAGCAGTGAGTTTGGTTTGGTTTGGTTTGGAACCTGTAAATGTGACCTAGTCTGGAAATAGCGTCTTTGAGGACATTATCAGTTAAGTTAACATGAGGCCATAACAGAGTAAGGTAGTACCTGATGCAACCTGTGTGTTGTCTGTATAAAAGATAACAAAGGCAGAGTGACATAGGTAGAACATGGGGAGAATGCATCTATGAACCAAGAAAAGCCAGGAAAACATCTGAGTCTATCAGAAACTGGAAGAAAAAGGAACAATTTCCAATAGAGCTGATACAGAGAGCTTGGCCCTTCCATCCCCCTAGATTCACAATCATAGCCTCCAGAACTGTGAGACAAAAACATTTTGTTCTTATAAGCAACCCAATGTTTGTTATATTGTTATGGAAGCATAGGAATTAGGAATGTAATACAAAGAGCATTTGAAAGGCATGACCACCAAAATTAATTTCCTAAAATGACTAAATTTGGGAATGGAAATCTTGGGGCATGACCATAAAATGCCATTATAAGTCTTGAGTATGCTATTTTTAAAACTGTCATCATAAATCTAAACATTCATGTGAACTTGACAATAAGGAAATATTCCAAAATATTTAAAGTAGATATCTGATGATAGAATTATGTACAAATTTTGTTTTCTATTTGGCTTTTCAATATTTTCTTTAATGATTATACATCGCTTTCACAGTTAAGAAAATAAAGGATATGTTTACTTTTAAAATGAAAACCATTCTTTATCTTTCATTAATTAAAATATGTATGGTTTGGGTAAACATACATTGACAGAATGTTGACATAGTGTTATATGAATTCTGTCAGGTAACTGATATTGAAGGCTTAGAGGGATGATCACAATGGGATTGGCTTAAGATTTGTAATCATATTTAAAAAAAACTCACAATGTTTGGGGTTTTGAATTTTGTCCTTTTATTCCTTTAACAGTTGTTTTGTCTAAATGCGTTTTCAGTGTTTACTGGTTTCAGTTCTTTTAAAATTGACCAACAGATAGGATTTCTTTCAAGTAAATGTAGAGGAGAATTACAGGGAACACAAACTCATTGGGATAGTTTTCACTTTTTCCTTTAGGAATAATTGATTAAAAATTATCTCCTTAATTTTACTGTAATTCTTTTCATATTGCTTTTCTTCTTCTTCTTCTTTTAATAGAGATAGTGTACTCAGGACTTATAATGATATAATGAAATTTCATGGACATGCCCCAAAAGTTCCATTCTTAATTTTAGTCATTTTAGGAAATTAATTTTGGTAGTCATGCCTTTCAAATGATCTTTGTATTAGAATCCTCATTCCTATGCTTCCGTAACAATGTAACAGTCTTTGCATGGCATATAAAAACAAAATATTTTTTTCTCACAGTTCTGGAGGTTATGAATATGAATCTAGGCTGATGCAAGGGCCATGCTCTCTGTGTCGGCCCTAGAGGAAAATTGTTCCTTGTTTCTTAATTTTAATCATTAAAAGACTCCCAGTATATCTATTTCATTTCTAAAGTTTATATAAATTATAGTGTTGTGCTTTGCTTATATGTAATTTTGTGGAGGGAGATAAATTATCCAAAATTAATGTTGATTTAGTGTTTAGGTACACTATAGTTAGTTTAGGAGCTCTGGTAGCATAGTGCCTAAGGCACTTGACTGCTAACCAGAAGGCTGGCGGTGCAAACCACCAGCTACTCCTCAAAAGGAAGATGGGGCAATTTACTTCCATAATGATACTGCCTCAGAAACCCAAGGAGGTGTCGCTATGAGTTGGGTCTGACTTGACGGCACATAACTACAACAACAACAGCATAGTTAGTTTAAGAGCTCTGGTAACATAGTACCCAAGACACTTGACTGCTAACCAGAAGCCTGGCAGTTCAAACCCACTAGCCACTCCTTGGAAGGAAGGTTGGGCAATCCTACTTCTGTAGTGATACTGGCTCCACATCCCAAGGAAGGGTTACTATGAGTCGGGGCAGACTCAACGGCATATAACAACAACAACATTGTTAGTTTACCAACTTTTGCAGTCTGAAATTGACCAAACATGCAATCAAGATGTGCTGATTGTCACTGGTGATTGGAATGTAAAAATTGGAAACAAAGAAGAATCACTGGTAGTTGGAAAATTTGGCCTTGGAGATACAAATATTGCTGGAGATTGCATGATAGAATTTTGTGAGACAAATGACTTATTAATTGCAACTACCTTTTTTTAAGAACACAAACTGTGGCTATACACATGGACTTCACCAAACAGAGTACAAAGGAATCAGATTGACTACATCTGTGGCAAGAGGCAATGGAGAAGTTCAACATCTTCAGCCAAAAGTATGCCAAGAGCTGATTGTGGAATAGGTCGTCAACTTCTCATTTGCAAGTTCAAACTGAAGTTAAAAACAGTTAAAACAAATCCATGAGAGCCAAAATATTACCTTGAACATACTCCTCCTGAATTTAGAGACCATCTAAAGAATAGATTTGATTCACTGAACACCAACAACCAAAAACCAGAAGAAGTAAGGAATGACATCAAGAATATCATTCATGAAGAAAACAAAAGGTCATTAAAAAGACAGAAAAAGAAGAAAAGACAAAAATGGGTGTCAGAAGAGACTTTGAAATTTGCCCTTGAATGGAGAGTAGCTAAAGCATATGGAAGAAATGACAAGATAAAAGAGCTAAACAGAAGATTTCAGAGATCAACTCTAGAAGATGAAGTAAATTATTATAACGAAATGTGCAAAGACATAGAGTCGGAAAGCCAAAAGGGAAGAACACACTACTCGGCATTTCTCAAGCTGAAAGACCTAAAAAGGAAATTTAACTCTCAAGTTGAAATATTGAAAGATTTTATGGGCAATATATTGAATGATGCAGGAAACATCAAAAGAATACACAGAGTCACTGTATTAAAAATAATTGGTTGATGTTCATCCATTTCAGGAGGTGGCATATGATCAAGAACAAATGGTATTGAAGGAAGAAGTCAAAGCTGCACTGAGGGAAGTGGCGAAAGCAAGGTTCCAGGAATTGACAGGATACCCATTGAGATGTTTCAACAAATGGATGCCATACTAGAAGGACTCACTCAGTTACTCCTAGAGATTTGGAAGACAGCTACCTGGCCAACTGACTGGAAAAGATTCATACTTGTACACATTCCAAAGAAAGGTAATCCCACAGAATATGAAAATTATTGAACAATATCATTAATATTGCATGAAAGTAAAACCTTACTGAAGATTATTCAAAAATGGTTACAGTAGTATATTGACAGAGAACTTCTACAAATGCAAGCTGGATTCAGAACAGGGGTGGAATGAGGGATATCATTGCTGATGTCAGATGGACCTTGGCTCAAAGTAAATACAAGAAAGAAGTTTACTTATGCTTTATTGACTGTGCAAAAGTATTTGATTGCGTGGATCATAACAAATTATGGAAAACATTGAGAAGAATGGGAATTCCACAACACTTAATTGTACTCATGAGGAACTTGTATATGGACCAGGAGGCTGTCGACTGAACAGAACACGGGGACACAGCATGGTTTAAAATCAAGAAAGGAGTTTGTCAGGGTTTTATTCTTTCACCACACTTATTCAATCTGTATATTGAGCAAATAATCTGAGAAGCTGGACTACATGAAGAAGAATGTGGGATCAGGAATGGAAGAAGTCTCATTAACAACCTGCATTATGCAGATGACAGAATTTTGCTTGCTGAAAGTGAGGATGGCATGAAACACTTACTGATGAAGACTGAAGACAACAGTCTGCAGTATGGGTTACAACTCAATATAAAGAAAACAAAAATCTTCACAACTGGACCAATAAGCAGCATCATGATAAATGGAGAAAAGATTAAAGTTGTCAAAGACTTCATATTACTTGGTTCTACAATTAACACCAATGGAAGCAGTACTCAAGATATTAGACATTGTATAGCATTGGGCAAACAGCTGCAAAGAACCTCTTTCAAGTGCTGAAGAGCAAAGATCTTTCCTTGAAGACTAAGTTGTGCTTGGCACAAACTATGGTATTCTCAATCACCTCATATGTCTGGGAGAGTCGGACAATGAAAAATGAAGACCGAAGAAGAGTTAATGCTTTTGAATTGTGGTGTTGGGAAAGCATGCTGAAAGTACCATGGACTGCTAAAAGAACTAACATATGTGTCCTGGAAGAAGTGCAGCTGGAATTCTCCTTGGAAGTGAGAATAGTCATACTTCATCTCACTTACTTTGGTCATGTAAGAAGGGACAATTCCCTGGAGAAGGCTATTATGCTCAGTAAAGTGGAGGGACAATCAAAAATGAGATAGCCCTCCATGTGATGGATTGACACAGTGGCCTCAATGATGGACTCAGGTATAGCAAAGAACATGAGTCTGGCATAGGACCGAGCAGTGTTTTGTTCTGCTGTATATGAGGTTGCTATGAGTGGGAGATGACTTGACGGCATCTCACAACAAAAACAACATAGTATTTTTAAGTTTATATAGACTATAATAGCATTTTTGCATGCATTTATGCCAGTCTTGTATACTTTATGATTTCCTTGATTAGAATGCATTTTATGTGACATAAAGAAAAATTTAACTTTAATAATATTATTAAAAATATGTTCATGGTCATTCTCTTCTTTTTTCTTTCATTTTTGCTTGATTTTAAGGTGAAAAATTTTATATCTGTTACTATTTTATCTTGAATATTTGATATAAGGCCAATAACCTAACTTCTGATTTTATGCTATTCCTCTGGGGCCATATGATCTTTTTTTCTATCATAAGGTACTTTATGGACTTTATTTAGGAATAGATCATGTGAAAATAAGTCTACCTCTACAGTCGTAATTTTGAATATGGGTCAATTTTATGTTTGTGTTGAGGTGTGAAGTTTTACTTTTCACTGAGAATAAATTTAGAAACATCTTCACCACTAAGAAATGGTTCATGGGCACAAGATATTAGTTTATAGGAAACTAAAATATTCTTTTATAAGGTAGAATCCAAGTCATAGTTCTTTTAATTTGTGAGGACATTAATCTGATATACCATTGTTTTTGTTGTTGTGTGTTATCAAGATGATTCTGAATCATATTGACCCTATAAGACAGAATAGAACAGCCCTACAGAATTTCCCAGTATGCAATCTTTTTGAAAGCAGATCACCAGGTCTTTTCCCTGAAAAATGTTTCTGGTGAGTTTGAACCATCTACCTCTGGTAGCCTAAGGCACTTGACTGCTAACCAGAAGCCTGGCGGTTCAAACACACCAGCCACTCTTAGGAAGGAAGATGGGGCACTCTACTTCCATAGTGATACTCTCGGCAACCCAAGGAGGGGTCGCTATGAGTTGGGTCTGACTTGATGGCACCTAACAACAACAACAACAATCTTTCATTTAACAGCCGAGTCCTGAACTATTGCACCACTAAGGTTCTGCATATTATTAAGGATTACAAACTAAATCAAGAGCTATGATATTTTTATTGAGGGTAAAACAGAACCTAATATATTATTTTTATATAAAGCATCATACTTGTAAGACTTTGCTTCTCTAATTTTCTCAGCTGTAAAATATTAGAGGGTACAAATAAAAACTAATTAAAATGAATAAGGTCATAAAAAAGACTTCCACAAAAAGAAATAAAAATAATACCACTCTTTAGTATGAAAAAAATGGTAAGTTTAAAAACTATAAAAAATACCATATGGATATTATAACAAAAGTTATAATATTAATTGTGTATTTACCAGGAAGATTAAAAGAGATTATATATATATATATATACATAATATATATTATATATATATATATATACATAATTTTTAATCTGTAAGCTTTTGGAAAGAACTGTAGAAATGCTGTTGATACTTTCTAAGTTTGTTTGCTCTTTAAATCATAATCATTTGGCTTCTGATTACCACTTTCAAGCTACACTCTCAACAAGACCAACAGTGACTTCCTACTTAGTAAATCCATAGGTTTTACTTTATCCAATATCTGATCTGAACATTTTATATGGTTATCTTATTTCCAAATTCACAGAGAAGTCAAAAGCAAAATTGCTGGGAAATTATTTTACTCCTTCCTTCCCTTCCTTATTAATTATTCACATACACATTTATGTTTACCTATTTTTTTATATCTTAGGGCAATATTCTACTTGTATTCAAAGACAATGTCTCTATTTCTGAATTATTTGCTAGATTTGGATATTCCTTTGATCAATCACAATTTCTTGTTTATCCTTTTATCTTTACCAAAGAATGACTGTGATAGAGTAAATATTTGTTGAACTAAATTTGTTTTATCTTAAATTAATATAAGCTCAATTAGATAGCATTTTATACACTGAGTATATGATTTTCAAGTTAGTGATATTCATTTATCTAAGGTATGGCAAGATATAAGATGACAATATAAATAAGTGACTAAAATGCTCAAAACTGTATATTAAAGATCTAGGCATGGTTGCTATAGCACTATCAATATGTAAAACATGTACAACATTCTTCAGAACTGTCTCAGGTGTAGAAGAGATAGAAAAATATTGCATAAGTGTGATAAATTGTAAGAAGTAAATGTAAAACCTTCTTTTATATACATTTTCTATAAAGCCTACATTCCAAAAACAAATTAAACTTTCTGCCACTGAGTCAATTCTGACTCAGAGAACCCAAAGAACAGAGTAGAAATGGTCCATAGGGTTTTCAAGGCTGTAAATCTTCATGGAATCAGACTGCCTCATCTTTCTTTCACAGAGCAGTTGATGGGTTTGAACCACCAACTGTTAGGTTTAGCAGTTGAGTACTTTAACCACTTTGCCACAAGGATTCCTGTATCCCACATTAGTTACAGATAATATTTTATGACTTTCCATCCTTTGACAGATGCAACCTTGATTGCTAAAAATGAAAATGAGTTAAAACACTTACTGATGAAGATCAAAGACTACAGTCTTCAGTATAGACTATACCTCAACATAAAGAAAACAAAAATTCTCACAACTGGACCAATAAAAACATCTTGATACCTGGGGAAAGGATTGAAGTTGTCAGGGATTTAATTTCAGTTGGATCCACAATCAACATGCATGAAAGTAACAGTCAAGAAATAAGACACCATATGTGCTGCAAATGTGCTACAAAAGACCTCTTTTAAGTGTTGAGAAGCAAAGATGTCACTCTAAAGACTAATAAGCACCTAACTCAAGCCACATTTTCAATGCCGTCATTTGCATGTAAAAGATGGCCAGTGAATAAAGGAGACAAAAGAAGAGTTGATGCCTTTGAATTATGGTGTTGGCAAAGAACACTGAAAAATTCCATGGACTTCCAGAAGAATGAACAAATTTGTCCTGGAAGAAATGCAGCCAGAATGCTATGTGAAAATAAGAATGACCAGACTTCATTTCACCTACTTTGGTCATGGGATTAGAAGGTACTATTTCCTGGAGAAGGATAACATGCTTGGTAAAGAGGAGAGTCAGTGAAAAGGGAAAGACTCAACAGGATGGCTTGACACAGTGGCTATGACAATGGGTCAAGTAGAGCAAGGATTGTCAAAATGGTGCATGACTAGGCAGTGTTTCCTTCTGTTGTACAGGGTCTCTGTGCGTCGGAGCCAACTGGACAGCCTCAGTCTGTAAATTATTCTTATTTTTTCCTGAAGATTAGGACTAAATTCCCTAAGCTGACTGGCCAAATTTCCCGAGTTCATGCCATGTTACTTCTATTGCTCTTAAGTAGAAGCTATTAATAAGTGACAATAAAAACCACAAAAACAGAGCATGGCTGAGGGTAATGGTCATTAAAACCTGTAGTTAGCATATTTGAGTTCTGACCAATTGTGTTATTGCACTGATTTGAGTATAAAATAGTAAACTCTGCTGTATCTATTTCAGGCTCACTAGTGGCACAGTAAGAAGCTCTAGTGGCATAGTGGATGAAGCTCAAGACTGCTGACTTTATAAAAGATTCCAAACTTTTAAGCCATTCAGTGGAAGAAAGATGAGGCTGTCTGCTTCTACAAAGATTCACAAAATCAGGTCTATAGGGTCACTATGAATGGGGATCAACTTGAAAGCAGTGGATTTGGTTTTGTTTATATCTGTTTCACATGGAATATGAACATATAAAACATGTCTCAAATGAGCATTTGAAAAAGGTTGGGAAAGTAATAGCAAATATAGCAAATTATATTTTGCTAAGAAGAATGAATAACTAATATTTTTCAAAGACTTACTATCTACCAGGGGTGCTTGGTCCGGGGCTCCTAGGGTGGCTTTATTTAAGGCTGGGCCCTGGACAGGTAGGTGGGCATGTGACTAGAGGCTTCTGGGGAGGCTTTATTTATGGCTGGGGCCTGGACAGGTGGGGAAGTGAGCAGAGTGGTTAGGAACAACTAAGGAAGATGAATTTGTCTGTCAGTTTGTTGTTCACTGGTGGCTTGTGTGTTACTGTGAGGATGGAGGCTACAACACCAGGGTTGGAAATACCAGCAGGGTTACACATGTTGGACAGGTTTCGCAGGAGCTTCCAGACCAACACAGACTAGGAAGAAAGAATAGGCTATACACTTCTCAAAGAATTGGCCAGTGAAAACCTTCTGAATAGCAGAAACACTGTCTGATATATTGCTGGAAAAATTTATTAATAGCCCAGAAACATTGTCTGATATAGTGCTGGAAGATGAGCCCATCAAGTTGGAAGGCACTCAAAACATGACTGGGTTAGAGGTGACTCCTCAGAATAAAAACCACCTTAATGATATGGATGGAATAAAACTTTTGGGACTTCCATTGGCTGATGTGGGAGCTCTGGTAGCATAGTGCCTAAGGAACTTGACTGTTAACCAGAAGGCTGGTGGTTCAAACCCACCAGCAACTCCTCAGAAGGAAGATTGGGCAATCTACTTCTGTAGTGATACTGCCTAGGAAACCCAAGGAGAGGACACTATGAGTCACGTCTGACGCGATGGCACATAATAACAACAACAACATTGGCTGATGTGGCATGACTCAAAATAAGTAGAAACAGCTGAAAACATCCATTAACAATTGGAACATGGAATGTTCAAATTATGAATCTAGAAAAACTGGAAGTTGTCAAAAATGTAATGGAATATATAAAGATTGATATACTAGACATCACTGACCTGAAATGAACTGGTTTTGGCCATATTGAATCAGACAACCATATGATTTACTATGGCAGGAATGACAAATTGAAGAGGAATGCTGTGACATTCATTGTCACAAAGACTGCTTCAAGATTTGTCCTGAGGTACAATGTTGTCAGTGATAGGGTAATATCCATATGCCTATAAGGAAGACCAGTTAATACTACTATTATTCAAAACTATGCACCAACCATCAAAGCCAAAGATAAGGAAACTAAAGACTTCTACCAAATTCAGCAGTCTGAAATTGACCGAATATGCAACCAAGATGTGTTGATTATCACTGGTGACAGGAATGCAAGAGTTGGAAACAAAGAAGGATCACTGGTAATTGGAAAATATGACCTTGATGATAGAAATAATGCTGGAGATCTTATGATAGAACTTTGCAAGACCAACGAATTATTAATTGCAAAAACATTTATTCAACAACATAAATGAGGGCTATATACATGAACTTCATTGGATGGAATACAAAGGAATCAGATTGACTACATCTGTGGCAAGAAATAATGGAGAAGTTCAATATCATCAGCAAAAACAAGGGCTGGAGCTGATTGTGGAATTGACCATCAACTGCTCCTATGCAAGTTGAAGTTGAAGTTGAAGACAATTAAAACAAGTCCCTGAGATCCAAAACATGACCTTGATTATATCCCTCCTGAATTTAGAAAATCTAAAGAATAGATTTGATGTGTTGAACACCAGTGACTGAAAACCAGAAAAATTGTGGGATGACATCAAGAACAACATCCATGAAGAAAGAGGTCATTAAAAAGACAAGAAAGGAAGAACAGACCAAAACAGATGTCAGAAGAGACTATGAAACTTGCCCTTGAGCAGAAAGTAGCTAAAGGAAATGGAAGAAAAATAGTAAGATGAAAGAGCTGAACAGAAGATTTCAGAGAGCAGCTCAAGAAGACAAAGCCAATTATTATAATGGGATGTGCAAAGACCTAAACTTAGAAAACCAAAAGGGAAGCATATGCTCAGTATATCTCAAGCTGAAAGAACTGGAGAAAAAAATGAAGCCTTGAGTTACAATATTGAAATTTTCTATGGGCAAAATATTGAATGATGAAGGAAACATCCAAAGAAGTTGGAAGGAATACAAGTCACCATACCAAAAATAATTCATTGATGTTCATCCATTTCAGGAGGTAGCATATGATCAAGAACCAATGATACTGAAGGAAGAAGTCAAAGCTGCACTGAAAACTGGTGAAGAACAAGGCTCTGGGAATTGATGGAATACTCAATGACGTGTTTCAACAAACATATGCCACACTGGAGGCACTCACTCATCTATGGCAAGAGCTTTAGAAGACGGCTACCTGGTCAGCTGACTGAAAGAAATCTATATTGGTACCTATTCCAAAGAAAGGTGATCCTACAGGATATGGAAATTATCAAACAATATAATTAATATCACATGCAAGTAAAATCTTACTGAAGATAATTCAAAAATGGTTATAGTAGTATATTGACAGAGAACTTCCAGAAATGTAAATTGGATTCTGAAGAGGGTGTGGAATGAAGGATATCATTGCTGATGTCAGATGGATGTTGGCTCAAAGCAAAGAATACTAGAAAGATGTTTACTTGTGTTTTATTGACTACGCAAAAGCATTTGATTGTGTGGCTCATAACAAATTATGGATAACATTGAGAAGAATGGGAATTCCAGAACACTTACTTGTACTCATGAGGAACCTGTACATAAACCAGGAGGCTGTCATTCAAAGAGAATAAGGGGATACTGCATGGCTTAAAATCAGGAAAGGAGTGTGTCAGGGTTGTATCCTTTCACCATTCAATTTGTATGCTGAGCAAATAATCCAAGAAGCTGGACTATATGAAGAAGAATGTGGCAACAGGATTGCAGGGAACCTGGATAAATAATCTTGCCAGTTGAAGAAGAATTATTCCAAATGTATTTATTAGGGAAAATAACAATAGTTCTTTCAAAATTATGCAAATGACACAACTCTGTTTGCTGAAAGTGAGGATGACTTGAAGCACTTACTGATGAAGATTAAAAATTAAAGACTACAGTCTGCAGTATTGATCTCATCACAATATAAAGAAAACAAAAATCCTCACAACTGGTCCAATAAACAGCTTCATGATGAATGGAGAATATATTGAATTTGTCAAGGACTTCATATTACTTGGTTCTACAATTAACACCAATGGAAGCAGCAGTCAAGATATCATATGAATGGAGGGTCAACAAAGGAGAAGGTCCTCAATGAGATGGATTGACAAAGTGGCTGCAATGATGGGTGAGGTATAGCAAGGATTGTGAGGCTGGCACATGACCAGGTATTGTTTCTTTGTGCTGTGCATAGGGTTATTATGTGTTGGGGATGACTGGATGGCACCTAACAACAATAACTATCTACCAACCCTTTTGTGTACATTATTGCATTTAATCTTATCTAGGCAAAAGGGAATATACCCATGACCATATATAAGATTGGAAAATGATATTTTTACATATGTATTTGTAGGGGTTATATAATGGAGCAACTGGTATCTTCTAAGCCTGCAAGTGGGCTAAGATGCAGTAATTGGTCTCTTCATCTCAAGCAAAGAAGAATGAAGGAAACTAAAGACACATGGGAACAATCAGTTGAAAGGGCTAATGGACCACGTGAACCTCAACCTACATGACCTGAGACCAGAACTAGATGATGACCAGCTCCCACTGTCAAACACTGGGAAAAAGATCAAAATAGAAGATCCTGGATAGAGTGGGAGAAAAATGTGGGATGAAATTATAAAAAAAGACCAGGCTTACTAGTTGGATTGGATTAAAAAAATAAATAAATAAGATAAAACTTAGTTGGACAGAGACTAGCAAAATTCCTGAGACTATGGCCCCTAGTCACCCTCAGACCTAGAATTAAACTCACTCCTGTGGCTTCCAGCTGAATAATAGACAAGCATATAAGATGAATATTTATACCAGGTAGGGAATTCCTTAAAATTATCAACCTGAAAGATCCAAAGGGTAGTATTTCTACAGGGAGATATCTCAGAAAGAAGGAATCCATAGTAAAGGACACAGGGAAAATGTAAGCACAGAGAGGAAGTGGGAAGAGAGCTGCTGCATTGTGGGGATTGCAATCAATGTCATGAAAGAAAATTTGTATGAACTGTCATATGGAAAATGAATTTGGTCTCTAAAGTATCACCCAAATCACAAATAAATAATAAAAACAATAATGATTGAAGAAAGTAAGGATCATTGGTTTGGAGGGTTCTGACTGTAATTGGGGATGATAGTAGTAAGCAAAATAATTAATTTCCATTTCAAGTGTTCTTTTTAACATCAATTTTAACTTCAAAGAATATATGTGGTCTGTGCGTGTGTGTGTGTGTGTGTGTATCATGGTATGAGATTGTGTGTGTATGCAGTTCTCATTCCTAGGATAATTGAGGATATGATATTATTATTTATTTTTCAAACGTTTAAATCCATTGCCAAAGATTTTAACTGCATTTTGGTTCTTTCTTTTTTTTTTTTTTTTAATTGTGATTAGGGTGAAAGTTTACAAATTCACTTTCTATATACCAGTTCATACACACTTTGTCTCATGACATTGACTACAATTAATCCCAATGCAACAGCTCCCCTCCCACTTCCTCCTGATAGTTACCTCTTCCCTGTGTCCTTCCCTCCATGGACTCTGGCCCCTGAGCTGTCTCTCTCTGCATAAACTGACCTTCTTTCTCCCATGATTGTTCTCTCCAAGGAGCATATCTATCTTGGGTAAATGTTCAACTCATATGTCTGTCTTTTGTTTAGCTGGAAGCCACAGATGTGGGTTCAATTCCAGACCTGAAGGGAAGCAAGGGGCCATAGTCTCAAGGATTTCACCAGGCTCTATCAGACCAGCAAGGCTGTTCATTTTTTTTCTCCCCCAAATGATTTTGAGTTTTGTTCCACATTGTTCTCCATCTCAATCCAGGATTTCCTACATAGATTCCCCTCTGAGTGGTTGACAGTAGTATCCAGGCACCATCTATTTCTTCTGGTCTCATAGTCGCATAGACTGAGGATGACATGGTGTACCAGTTGCTTGGAGTAATTGTTTCCATGGATCTTTGGTTTTCTTCATTCTACTTTGCTCTGATGAGGAGAGACCCATTGTTGGATCTAGATGGCTGCTTGCAAGTTTTTAAGATCCCCATTGCTAATCACCAAAGTAGGAAGTGGAAAATTGTTCTGTGTAGTATGTTATGCCAATTGAGCTTGATGACCCTGGGACTATGATCCTGAGCCCACAGGCTCAACTACTCACTCCCTCTGGGTAGCTGGCTGTGGACAAGAAGTGACAACAACCTTGTCCCTTGTCAGCTCTACTATACACCTGGAAATTCTTACAGAACATACAAATACACTTTTAGAAACATTGTTTGCCAACCCTATATGTGGTCTTGGGTACACTCCCTTCTACATAAACACAGGTAATAGTTCAGCCTGTCTACCCATCCACCCATCTATCCACCCATATAGTCATGTTTACCTTCACTGACAACTCAGTACTCTACGTGCAAAAGAGTTAATCTTTGTTGGCTGCACTTGCCATGTACCTCTCTATGTCTTCCTCTTCCTCAGTGCCACCATGCTGATGACTCACATTTGGTACTTTGCCTTTTTCTTCACCAAAATCAATATTTATTCTACCTATCTAACAGTATTCACCACCTCCCCTCCCACCCCTGGTAACCAACAAAGAAAATTTCCTTCCATATATAAACCTTTCCTTGACTTTTTATGAAAACCGACTAATACAATATTTGTCCTTCTATAATTGACTTATTTCACTCAGCATAATATCCTCCAAGTTCAACCACGTTATGCGGTATTTTTCAGGTTCTACATTATTTTTTAGTGTTGCATAGTATTCCATTGTGTGTATGTACCATAGTGTGGTTATCCATTCCTCAGTTGATTTACTATTGTAAATAGTGCTGTGATGAACATGAATGTTCATATGTCTGTTCTTCTCATAGCTCTCACTTCTTTAAGATATATACCTAGTAATGAATGGCTGAGTCAAATGGTAACAGTGTTTCTAATTTCAAATTTTTAAGGAATCACCATACTGCTTTCCACAGTGGTTGTATCATTTTACAGTCCCATCAGCAGTGTGTGAGAGTCCCAATTTCTCCTCATCCTCACCAGCATTTGTTATTTTCTGTCCTGTTGAACTTTGCTCTTAGTGATGGGGCCATATCGTATCTCATTGTTGTTTTGATTTGCATCCTCTAATGACTAATGATCATGAGCATTTCTTCATATATTTGTTGGCCACCTGAAAATCCTCTTTGGTGAAGTGTCTATTCATTTCTTCTATCCATTTTTAAATTGAATTGTTTGTCCTTTTGGCGTTGAGGTGTTGGAGTTTTCTACGAATTCTAGAGATATGTCCCTTGTCAGATATGTCATTGCCAAATATTTTATCTCAATATATAGGTTCTCTTTTGACTCTTGGAGAAGTCTTTGGAAGCACATAAAAATTTAATATTTAGGTCCCATTCATCTAGTTTCTCTTCTGCTGTTTGTGCATTTTAGGTTATGCTTGGCAGTCTATTTATGCCATATATTAGGACCCTTAAATTTGTCCCTATTTTTTCCTTGAGGAATTTTATAATTTTAAGTTTTTCATTTAAGTGTTTGACCCTTCTGTAGATAGTTTTTGTATATGGTGTGAGGTACAAACCTTGTCATTTTTCTACAAATGGATATCCAGTTTCCCCAGCACCATTTATTAAACATTCTCTTTCCCATTTAATAGATTTTGGCCCTTTGTCAAAGATCAGCTGACCATAGGTCAATGGATCTATTTCTGGGTTCTCAATTCTATTCCATTTGTCTATGTGCCTGTCATTGTACCAATACCAGGCAGTCTTGACTACTGTGGCTGTGTAGTAGGTTTTGAGATCTGGCAGTGTGAGACCTCCTACTTTGTTCTTCTTCTTCAGTAGTGCTTTTCTTATTCAAAGTTTCTTTCCTTTCCATATAAAATTAATGATTTGTTTTTCCATATCCTTAAAAAAATGTTGATGGAATCTGCATTGGGATTGCATTGAAGGTATAGATTGCTTTGGGTAGAATTGACATTTTCACAATGTTCAATCTTCCTATCCATGAGCATGGTATTTTCTTCTATTTATATAGGTCTCTTATAGTTTCTTGAAGTAGTTTTTTTATAGTTTTCTTTGTATAGGTCTTTTGTGTCCCTGGTAAGATTTATTCCCAAGTATTTTATTTTTT